>NC_136485.1:8256660-8344160 GCF_053919585.1 Euprymna scolopes
AGAGGATGACCTCCAATCTGTAGTGGAATGGGGACAAAAATGGATAGTGACTTTCAATGCTGCCAAGACTAAACTTGTTTTCTTCAATAACTACAAGAAACCTGCTCTACCACCAATATCAATGGCTAAAGACTCTTTATCTGAAAGTACATCTTTTAAACTCTTCGGCCTAACGTTTACAGGAAACATGAGTTTGAATAATTACATTGAGAGCATTGCCAGGACCGCTGCGAAGAAGGTAGCTTCTCTCTACCGTGCTAGAAAGCTACTAACGCCTGAAAGTATCCTGCACCTTTATAAGGCCACCATTCGCCCATGTATGGAGTATTGTTGTCATATTTGGGCTAGTGCATCTGCTACGAGTCTTTCACTCCTAGACAAGGTTCAAAAGAGAGTCGCCAACCTAATAGGTCCTGAACTGTAAACTAAGCTGCAGCCTCTGTCCCATTGACGAAATGTAGCATCCCCTGCCTGTTCAACAAGTACGTTAACGGTGAAAAATAACAAACTAACAACATAAACAACGCTACATGATGAAAATGTCTTGACTAAAAATCACACAATTTACAAGGTGGTGGAAGGAAATAGAGATTCTTTTAAACATACTGATAAAGATATTACTTATATACTTTCTTAGAACCAGAACTTTGGAATCCAGTGCATCAGAAGAGCCGCTCCTGTGGGTCGATGGGCAGAACTGCCGGCTATCAACCCGATGATTCTAGGTTGGATCCTCGGCTTGAGAGAGGTGCTAGTTTAGCCGCACTGGTGAGTTGTGATACAACGAAACAGTACTGTAAGTGAATGACTATATATATATATATATATATATATATATATATATATATATATATATATATATATATATATATATATATATAACTAAAAGCCTCTCAATTCTATCAATAGTTCCAGTGTAGGCGCTCGTACTAGCTGCAATCTTTGGTTCCATCGCAGCAAGAACTCGTTTTCTACCACAGTGAAAAATGTTTTTTCCCGGTAACAGTCGTTCTGCAAAATTTTCATGAGCAAAGCTATCTATATTATTAAGTGTTCTAATCTATGGAATATATTGCCAATCCATAGCCATAGATTACACGGTATCGCCTACAACTCAATGTCAACAACCACTTGTAAAAAAACGTCTAACTTTAATTAACTATGTTCAATTTTCTCATTATATTATTCCTTTTTGAACTGGGAATAATTCCATCTCATAATCCTCGAGTGGATTTCGTCATTTATACGTGTTAAGATCATTAGTGAATATATAAGCAGATAACGTGAATGGAAAGCAACATCAGACTGACATATCAACTTATGACTTACAGTAGCTATGGCGTTAATAAAAAGAAATAAATTATTACATCGGTTTTACTACACAACATGCTACCATAGATACATTTATCCAACACCATCTGAATTTGATGACAATCGAAAACATTAGTAAAAATTCATGACAAATTTTTTAAGTCATTGTGTAACAAAGGCGCTAACACGTATGCAAATAACCAAGTCGTGGCGTAAGCTTTACATCACAAACATAAATGTTATCGGAATCAGAGGAAGAGGAGAGACAAAAATTAAGAGGAAAAGCATGTGGCGGCGAGAGAAACTTTTAAACACAAGTCGATACGAGAGAGTCTTTTTTGGTTGTTCAGTTTGATCGTGATATTTGTTGCGGTTGTCATTTCATTCAATTACGCTTTGTTTAATTTCGGATTGGAGGGCAGAAATGGTTGGGCTACGTGAGCCAGTTTTGGCACCAAGTATACACACACAATAGGTCAATAAGGCGGGTCCTGCCTAGGAAGTTGTGGCTTTGTGAAAGCCCACCAGAAATAGCAGCAGGGTCCATTTTCATGCGCGAAATGGCACTACAATTATCCTTAGAGAACTGCTAATAAAGCAGCCACTCTAAGCGCTACCAAAGAGTTAGGGCTACTGTACTGTCAGTAGGAAACATCATCTAACAAACTGGCAATCAAGTACCGTCAACCTCCAAGACAAGACCGGCTCAAACCAGTCAAATGAGTACAATTGGCATGCATACATGCAAACTCAATTTGCCCAGTTTGTGAGAAAAAGAAATAAGTCGGGAATAGGGAAACTTCGTCCAATGTCCTAGTCAGAAAACAAGGCCAAGCACAGGGTGGTTTCGGTAGGTTCCTGTTATTGTACCCCTGCGCCTGGTTATAAAGAAAGAAGGAGTGTGAAGGCCGACAATAGGTAAAGCCTATCAACTCCTTAAAGCCTATATTTAGGTTTGCAAACAGGAAAATTTGTTCGAGTCACCAGCTTTAGGAAGGTTGTCGATCATGACTGAGGAGCACCCCCCCCCGTTTTAATATCAGTTTTCTTTCTCCTATATGGATGACCTGAGAAGTTCTACAGGTCCATCATTCTGAGAGGGGTAACCATGCGCCGGGTTTTTATAGCAGGCATTTCTACGCCCCAGCGTGGATGAAAATATTAACTACCCTATTTAAATAAAGTTTTGTTCTATTCCATATTAAGTATGGTGAGAAAACCAATCTGTTTTAGCATTTAATTTGTTTTAAAATAAGTGGTAAGTCTCTGGATATGTAAAAAGTGCAAAGCTAAGAAATAAAAAGAAATAAAAAGAAATCGTGGGATTTGATTTACACACAGGTTACTTACAGTATGGATTATATAGATGCACATATTTTGTTGTCCATTCGAGCGACCCATGAAGGGGCTAACTAACCCTAACCCATATAGGGGCTAACTAACCCTAACCCATATAGGGGCTAACTAACCCTAACCCATATAGGGGCTAACTAACCCTAACCCATATAGGGGCTAACTAACCCTAACCCATATAGGGGCTAAGTTACCCTAACCAGACACTTATATGGATTACTACTTAATAACACCTTCCATTAACATACACGCGGTAAAGTGAACTGTTTTATATTTAACTGCATATGTATGCATGCATTTGTTACATATTACATATTTAGTAAAGCCAAAAGCCATTCGAGGATAAAGTTTCAAGAGATTATTAGCAGGATGATGAACGATACTTAGAAATTAATGTAATAAGTTAAATTGATTATTTAAGAATTCGAAGAGAAGTGCTCAACAAATATTGATATTAGACTTGAAGACGGGCATATCCTTGTCTGTAGAGTTAACAATGGGACGTCATCGGAAATAAAATGTTTCCAACATTGCCATCTTATCCGTGCCTAAATCAAAACGTAGATTCCATGAACAAAGCTTTTTTCTTAGAACTGCACGCCTGCGGAACTCTCTACCGCTTGCCTGTTTCCCTCCTGACTTCAACATAGATGTCTTTAGGTCCGACATAAACAAATTCCTGATGACCCCCCCCTAAGTAATGACACTTTATAAAATCTCCAATACTAATGAATACTGCAACACTATCTCATTGATTACTGTACACAAAATAATCCTTATCCGCGAGTGGCTTCTGGGCCTTGATAAGTGGTGACCTTCATGTAAAAAATAAATGAATTTTTAAAGTTAATATAATAAAATTTTGCTAGTTCAACTTTTCTAAAACTAGACTTGTTTTTCTTGAATTTTTTCAGTTTTATGACATATTTTGATGTATTGTTTTTTTTCTTTATATAATCTTCAATACGATAAGTAAAAACTTAAAATAAGAGAACATCTCTTGAAATATTTTAAAATTTATATTTTAAGTGGTGATGCCTATGTAAAAAAAACAAAAAAACAAGGGATTCATTAACAAAATTAATTTGATTTAGAACTTATTAGAATTTACTCAACAAAATATTCTTTCTTTCTAAATTTTTTTTATAAATTTCTTGAGATTTGAAATGAATCCAAATTAGAAATGAGCTACCAGAAGTAGGTCACATAGTGCAGTAATTTCTTTGGAACACACACAGTGTATAAACATTTGTTTGGATTACACAAACATCTGTTTGGATTACACAACGGTAGTTAGCTTTCAGTGATAACACTTCACCGGAGCTCAAAAGCGACTTAAGTGGCATAGGCTAAACAAATAATCATACAATAAATATTTATAAAGCTCTCTTTAGTCTTGACAACTTAAATATATATATATTGGCTTTTATATATATATATATATATATATATATATATATATATATATATATATCGAGTATATTGACTTTGAATAAGTTGTTTACGTCACAGTTCAAGAGTAAATGTGGTATTGTGGTGACTAACTTTTCTTTATCCTAACTCTGCATTGAACGGATGTCATAATATTTAGTTTGGTGCACTGTATCAGTACAAAGGTCCATACAAAACTTCAGTCAAATCGCCAGTAATTCCATAAAAAAAGTAGAACGGACAGAGTAAGAGAAATATATATATATATATATATATATATATATATATATATATATATATATATATATATATGTACATATATGTATACGTTTAAGAAGTTAATTGTCTCCTATTCAGTATGAAACACCCGCCAATCTTAGTTGTTACGACCGACATAATAGTTCATGTTGATGGGTAGTCAGATCTGCGTTTCTATGCACTGACGTAATGTGTTACAGATCATAACGCGAAGAGTTCATTTGCAATAGAATGGATTGGACGAGTCGAAATTATTCAAGAGGATTGCAGAATAGCATTTTCCTTTTTTCCAATAATTTTCTAACTAATATCCCATTCCCAAGCGTTGCTTCTCTACGACCCTGTTGCTGGGAATTTCCATGCTCTGTTTTCTACAGTAGAACCCCGGGATACGGTGGCCTCGCCACACCTCCAAACACCCGGGCAACGCCGGGCAACGCCGGGCAACGCCGGGCACCCAGGCTAGTCTATAATATAAATCTCATATGTCTATTTAAATGTATGTATGTACGTTTGTATGACGGATCTTCAAGATATTGGTATTGTTTTGAAATTCGACCCTCTGAACGACAAATATCGAAAAATTGGCCAAAAACATTAATTCCTTCACCCTCAACTTGGCACTTTTTTACAAGGAGTGATCGCTTTTTTCGTTGATATGCTCGAAAGTTTCAGGTTATTATGTGGAATATGATGTTTTCGGCCACTGGTTAAGCTATTTGTCCCGCATTACGTTGTTATTTATAATGTTATATGATTATATACATCTGTATTATATACTGTACTCTATTTTGTTGCTAATTTTTAATGCCGTATCTCGAGGCTCGACTGTATTCCGTTTTTATTTTTTGAGAATTCTCAGAAGCGTAAAATCTCCGTCCATAATTGCAAAGAAAAGAAGCGTGAGTCTCTTAACTCCGGCTAACACATCATTAGTCGTGAAGAAAAATTGTACTCTTGTAATATAATGAATTAATTTCGTACTATCTTATTGCTTTACTTTTGCCAGCAGCGCCATTTTTCTATCCGTTCTTCTATGACATTGTAGTCTCCTTCTTTGGCGCTCCTCTAACGCATTTTAATTACAGATTCGTCCCACCCCCTTTATTCCTTTCTAATTAGAACGGATTGCGTAAACATGCGGAAACTATTAATGGGTACACAATACAAATAATGACGTTTATGAGTTTTTGAGATGAGGATTAGTTATTCGTATTAGTTGGATTCATGGGACTATTGTTCTCATCTTGAGTGTTATTTTCACAACGTTTCAGTCGACGTAACCTCCGACCTTCTTCAGGTGTATTTTCTCGAACTTTTTCTTTTTTACATGGGGATCACCACTTATCAAGGCCAGTAAGCCACTCGGGGATAAGGGTTATTCTGTGTACAATAATCGATGGGATAATATCGTAGTAATAGTTGGTATTGGAGATTTGATAAAGTATCTTACTTAAGGGGGCGATTAATCAGGAATTTGTTTATGTTGGACTTGAAGACGTCCAAGTTGTAGTCAGGTGGGAAACAGGCAAACGGAAGAGAGTTCCACAGGCGTGCACTTCTAAAAAAAAAAGCTATGTTCATGGAATCTACGTTTTGATTTAGGCACAGATAAAGAGTGGGGGAAATTACTGACAGTGGTTTTAGCCAGACGGGTGTTTATCATGAAGGATTAACGAGGGTGGACCAGAGATTGGAGCTCGGACGAGCACTTGCCATGGAAATAACGATAAAACAAAGACAGGCTCACAACGTTTCTTCTGTGGGAGAGAGGTTGCAGGGAAGAGAAGAGAGCATACTCCACTAAGCCACGAAGTCAATTTTGTACTTTGTCAAGGCAGGATAGGCTGTTTTTTTGACGCTCCAGCCAAGATGTGGCAGCAGTACTCCATCTTTGGACGTACTTGGCTTTTATAGAGATAGAGAATTGCATCAGTAGTGAGATATCTTCTGGAGCGATAGAAGGATCCTACCATTTTCCCAGCGGCCCGGCAACAGACTTTATATATGTGTTTCATTTCAGTTTTGGAGTAAAGGTCAAACCCAGGAGCTTGTCAAAACATGAAGCCTCCCGAAGACGAGAGCCATCCATTTCAATTGATGCTAGATGAGGAACAGAGCGTTGATGATGTAAAGTTAGGAGCTTGGTTTAGACTTGGGAATGTTTCTGTCAGACTCTAAAATTTAGATGGGATTTCGAGCGACAACCTTTATTTACTTCATGTGGGTAGTATGTCCTTTTTCCGTCAGTCATGACTGAATAGATGTCCCAATTAATTTGGAATTGTATTTTTAGCTTGCTCACACTGAGAATTGAACCTTCTACCTTCAACTTCAACTTTTACAACTGATTTTCCAAGTATTCTTAACACTGCGATATAAATATCAGTCATGGCTGACGAAACAAGAGCATAGTACTCCCTTGAAGTAAATAAAGGTTCCGCTCGAAATTCCGTTCAAATTTCCGAGTTTGACAGAAACATTCCTAAATTCGACAAAATAAAGCTGAAGAAGGTCGGAGATTACATCGACCGAAACGTTGTGAAAATTACACACAGTGGTCCGATGAATTCAAATAATACGAATACAATTAATAGTTAACATTTTGCATAGCCACATGTTTAAACAAACAGTACAGCTGGTTCCAGCTTGTTTTAATCTATAATATAGATCTCTCCTGTCTGTTTAAATGTATGTATGTATGTATGTATGTATGTTTGTATATCTGTCTAAAACTTTCAATAGAGGCGACGGATTTTCACGAGATCGGTATTGTTTTGAAATTCGACTCTTCGGACGTCAAATATCTAACAATTGGCTAAAAACATTAATTCCTTCACCCTAAACTTGGCACTTTTCTACAGGTACGGGTCGCTTTTTTGACGATATTTTCGAAAGTCATACCATTATTTTCGATTGCCTACCCTTAATTAAAACCTACGTCACTTCCTGTTTGGTGATGGGTGCAACAGCAAAGACGTCACGTTCTTTTTTTACGTTCTTTTCCCTCATTTGTGGAACGGGTTTGAGCCTGCTTGCCTACTACCACTTTTTTTTTTGCTCGACACACACCTCCAAACACCCGGGCAACGCCGGGCACCCAGGTTAGTCTATGATATAAATCTCATCTGTCTATTTAAATGTATGTATGTACGTTTGTATGACGGATCTTCGCGATATTGGTATTGTTTTGAAATTCGACCCTTTGAACGACAAATATCGAAAAATTGGCCAAAAACATTAATTCCTTCACCCTCAACTTGGCACTTTTTTACAAGGAGTGATCGCTTTTTTCGTTGATATGCTCAAAAGTCATCCACTCTTTTCGATTACTACCACTTTTTGTTTTTGCTCAACACACACCTCCAAACACCCTAGCAACGCCGGGCACCCAGGCTAGTCCATATATAAAAAGCAAAAACGCTAACAAATAGCAAAAAACAGAGAATTCAACATAACTTTAGCAAAGGATCGCAATATATATTTACAAACATGCATATTCGCAGCCGACTACTAACTGAAAAAAAATATAATGTTTAAAACTTATAGATATGAGTACAAGTCTGGAATTCAACCAAAAATGTGTGAACAATTAGTTTTAGATTTTTATACTTAAGTTTTCGTGATGCATTGCAGTTGATAGTTAAAAATATACAAAGAGTAGAAATAGAATAAATGTACTTGAATAAAAAGATTGTAAAACTATATATTTTATTCTCTCGTTCACATTCTACTTATCATAAATGGATGGAAAATTCGAAAACAACATATTTATGGTGTCAAGTGTATGAAATTCATCACATGTAAGTTCTTTTATCAATGAAAACCTGAAAACTAATATCTTATTTTATTATTTGCATTATTCAAACTACTTTTCTCATTTTTGATGCTATTCTTACAAAGTTTCGACTTCAAACTTTTGTCGGGTGTGATTTGTTTAATTCGTGAACTCTGTGTCAGACTCAGGAATCTGTACGAATAATCCAAATAGTCTAAACAAACAATCCTGAAATTAAAAATACCGAAAAATGATCTCTCTATCGAAGAATATTGGAACCTTTAAGAAAAGGAAGATACTCATATATTATAGAGCAATCATTTATTTGTTATTACTTGGGTCAAGAAATTGTAATTCATGTTTATGTGAAGCATTAGACATTTTGAGAAAAAAGTTGTGACTTTTCTTAAGCGTAGAGCCATTTTTTATGGTACACAAATGATTCTTAGTTGAATATTATAAAAAGTAAAAAATAATATTATAGCAGAAAACGAGAATATTGCAAATATCGGTTGCAGAGTCCACGAAAAATATAGTAGGGATAATACTAATTAATAAAAACATTATTATTATTATTATTATTATTATTATTATTATTATTATTATTATTATTATTATTGTTGTTGTTGTAGTTGTTGTGTCTCCTCCTCCTCCTCCTCCTCCTCCTCCTCCTCCAAAGCTTAAATATACGAAAAGCTGACTTAGTTCCGTCCAGTACAGCAATAAACAAAAACAACTAACCATTCAGTCTGCGTCAAAAGTGATTCAGTATCATTCAACAATAAACATTATGACACCTTTGCTTACTGATCAATCCCTTGCGTCTATTTGTACAAATGAAATAATTCAAATACATATTCGCAACAATTATTCCTGTATATAAAATGATATTCACCTACCTCTTTTTATTTATGTAGTAGTCTGTTAATTTCCGTGTTATGTTAGTTTTGTGCAATTCTAGGGGGTCCACCCTTTCAGGCTTTGTGTTCACTCTTGGGTGTAGTGGTTACTGCTAATCAACTGAAGCGCCCTCACCACGTAATGTCGCCTAGGCTGCTCAGACATTTTTTACAGGTCAGAGTGATCCTACTTGAGTGCGATGACACATACGTAGACACATAGTATACAAATCGTTTCACTATAATGAGGAGAGGATTTTAATGGCTGCCCAAAATCAAGGCTCGATGACTAATTCCTTTAAGAAGATGAGTGATCTCAGCAATGACAAGTATAAGTTCTGCCATACAGAATTAGAGATGGTGAGCCACTTGACATTCAGTTTAAAAATTCTGTTGAGAGACAGCAATTATTCAATACGACACAATGGAGCGTGTAAATCTCTCCATTGAACTTTCTGTAAAAAAAACAAAAAACAAAACAAAACAAAAAAAAACCCCAGAATATCAAATGCAGCAGCAAATTCAGGAAACATATATACCAGAAAGAAAAAAGAAGAAGAAAATCCATCCAATATGACGATACAGTTTCTACAGTTACGTAACTAGAAAACGCAGAAAATTAAACCTGACATCGTGATATGAAACTAGAAGGAGAAATGATTTTTCCCAATGATGCTGAGTTTAACAAAGCTGAGAGAGAAAATATAACGAACTACGAAGGTTTTACGTACAGCATGAAAAGAAACTGGAATCTTAGGAAGACCTCTGTCATTCCAATAATTAGATAAGTAACCGAACCCATAAAAAAAACACAAAAACTATTTGGCAAACATACCCGGTGAATCAAGTGCAAGAGAGATACAAGGGACAGTAAGAATCTTAAAAGATCTCTCTCTCGTTTGGAATGTTTAAAATAGCGAGTGAACATCTGACATCCGGTAGGATGCTCCAACAGCAACTAGAACAAAATGATAAGAAAATTGAACAGAAAAGTGAAACAAAAAAATAGGAAACCGACCACTTTCGCAGCCGCCCACCCACGGATATGTGTGAATCATTCCACTCCTCCACCTCCCTCACGTCTCATTTATCGAACTCATATCGATCACAGGCATCTCAGTGCAGATTGTTTGGTTTTAGAAATCATCTTTTTCTGGTTTCGTGGATGCAGGTAATAAATAAACGCATCGATATTTTTCCTGGATTCACTCAACCTTTCCGATATCTGTTTATTCACGTTTCAGTTATTTATTTCGATTGTAACCTTTTCTTGTTAACCCGTATCCTAAATGATTCATACAAAGAACGATTGAAAAATCAGATTGCAATGAGGGAATTCATTCTTCTAAGAATTGATTGACTCTTTCTTAACATATGCACCAAAGACACGCACGCACATAGATCTAGTACTTGAAAGATTACATGTTTTTAATATACCGCTACCATGCGTCATCACATACAGACATGCATACGCATACACTCGTATATATATATATATATATATATATATATATATATATATATATATATATATATATATATGGGTGTGTGTGTGTGTGTGTGTGTTTTATGCACTTAATAATATCAAGTAATTAAAAATAATATTAAATATGTTCCGTCAATAAAAAGAGGCGCCGTATTTATATACAAGAACGAAGGGCAGGTAACCCCCTCATTACTAAAATAGTCAAATTAAATGCAAAAAACAAAAAAACAAAAAACAAAACAAAACAAAAAAAGGAATATCAAAACTGTTAATATCGCTCAAAAATAAAGCGATAAACAATATAAAAAAATAAAGCGATAAACAATATAAAAAATAAAGCGATAAACAATATAAAAAATTAAGCGATAACAATCGTGCATAAAATTTGATTATGGTTCATGGTTCTGTGGAAAACGCTAGACTGCGAATTGTGTAGTTATGGATTCGAACCTTGCCAAAAGTGTTTATCCATGATGACGGAAGCGAGTCCATGAATAACTGTTTTGCATGTAAAATATTTCAATTTTGAAATATTAATAATAATATAGACATGATAATTATAAGATTATTAGCAATCCGTAAAAATACGCTTAAGTATGAAATTTTCATTCGTCCAGATTTCATATTTATTTTTATTATATTCGATACAATACATAGTAATGAGTTAAAAAGTTAAAAAATAAATAACTCGTACGCCACCACCAAGAATCGAAACCAAAACGTATAGCTAACGATTTACTTTTCCTTTGACGCTAATGCTATGAAGACATGTTCGCCTCAAGACTAAAAATCAAAACATGAAGCAATAGCTATTACGTTACACATATATATTTTAAAATATTTTGACCCCTATTATGACCCCTTAACATTTATTGTTTTGGACTCATATTAAATTATTAAGTTAGATCCATGTCCAAGGAACGTATATTCAAAATATCAAGTGATTAGACTACAAAATTGGCGGAGGAGTTTGGTAGAGTTCTTAAAAGTCAAATCGTTGACCTTTGACCTCTTAACAGCCAAATTTCTGGCTGAAAACAGATTACAAAGATTTTGTCAAATCTCAGTACCCTGTATATCAAATTTCGAGTCTGTAGACTGAAAATTGACAAAGTTATTGCGTAGGAAAATGTATACAGACACACACACAGACACGTTCACTTATATATATATATATATATATATATATATATATATATATATATAATACTAGCATTTACGCTCGGCGTTGCCCGGGTGTTTGGAGGGATGTGTTTACAAAATAAAGTGGTCATTTTTTAAAACTTTGACCTCTATTATGACCTCTTAACATTTGTTGTTTGAGGCTCAAATCAAATTATTATGTTAGATCCATGTCCAAGGAACGTATCTCTATAATTGCAGGTGTTTAGACCCAATATTGTCGGAAGAGTTTGGAAGACTTCTCAAAAGTCAAATCGTTGACCTTTGACCCCTTAACAGCCAAATTTCTTGCCGAAAACCGATCACACAGATTTTCCCAAATCTCAGTACCCTGTATATCAAATTTCGAGTCTGTAGACTAAAAATTGACAGAGTTATTGCGTAGGGAGATGTACGCAGACATACAGATACACAGACGCGTTCACTTTTATCGATATATAGATAGATAGATTAAACAAAAATATATACGCATACATAAATATATATGGAAATAATTTTGTGTTTACTATAAACTTTTTACGGAAATATTATACAAGTATAAATCATGTAGAATATCTACATAAATTTAATTACACGTAATAGTCAGCTAAAGATGATCATCCCATAAGAAAACCGAAAAAACTTATAGGGAATTAATTAAAATGAATTAATTTAAAAGAATATGCACATTAGCTAACTCTTTTGCAGAAGAATACAATCCATATATGAGAAAATTGTATTTACACATAGTTTAATGTAATTTCAGAAATTGGAGACGAATTCAGAATTTCCCAGGATTATTTAACATTAATTGCCGGAAATTATTATTAGAAAATAACAGTAACGCAAGTATATTTTTACAAATCCGGTAGTTGCGCGTGAAATATGCAACAAACAACATATATATATATATATATATATATATATATATATATATATATATATATATATATATATATATAACCATGGTCAAAATTATGGAGTATCAATGAAATTATTATTCAAACTTATATATTTCAAGGTTAAGAAATAAATCTACTTTCAAAACAATCAATACTTGGCATGTCCTCATTTTCCCCTTTTATTCGTTTTTGCACATTATTGGCTCAATCGTTGCAGGTGGTAGAATCTATTTTCTGTCACTCTTCATCAAGTTTGGCTTCTAATTTTTTTTATGAACATTTGTGCATTCTCACTCTTTTCTCTAGATGGGGAAACTTGATCACTGTAATTCCTTGTTTCTCAAACTAAACTATTAGAACTTTTGACGTGCGGCATGAGGCATTGTCTTGTTTAAAGATTACATCAATTGGAATGTCATTATTAAATATTTTAGTCAAAGCGGTTTTATAAACCTGGACAAGCATTTTAGTATAAATTGTGGAGTTCATTCTGCCCTCACAAGTGTACAACAGTCCAGTGCCTAACGAAGCCATGCAGCCACAACCATTACGCCTCCTCCTCCTCCTCCTCCCCCTCCTCCTCCAAATTTGACAATTGAAACTCCACAATCAGGAGTAAAACCTTCTTCTTCCATAGGGCGGACATATACCACTCCAGGGGTGCCAAAAATCCGCTGAAAAAATGAGAATTTGCTACAATTTAAGAATAGATTTTATGCATGCGTATTCAAATAAACATTTCGATTGTTCCTTTTAAAGAAATCGGATTGTTAACTTATCTCAAAGTTACTTTTGTCAAATAATTTTGGCCCTGTCATCAGATGCTTTATTTTCATGTATTGTTTACGAATTGCAGTCGTTCTTTCTTGCTGGCCTGAGACAAATAAGGTTTCGTCCTTGTTTTGCACCCTTTTAATCCCTCTTCTAATAACTTCCTTCTCACTGTTTGAGCTGATATCTTTTTGTTTGCATCACCCCTAATTTCAGCAACAATCTCTGAAGAACTTTTCTTCCTATCTGCAAGGGATACTCTTCAAATATCTGTTCTCCTGGCGGTTGTAAATTGTGTACGGCCTTTGTTTCCTTGTACCTTTTAATCGTTGGTTGAACCCTCTTCCTTGAAAATTCCAGTTCCCTGGCAATTTCTACCCGAGAATATCTTTCACCAGATAAAGCAACAATTTTAGCCCTTTTTTAATCTCTGGGCTCTGTTTATTTGGAGACATTTTCAGCTAAATATATTATAGCCCTGGCAGTAATAAAAAAATTACCTAAAAAATAAGAAACAACTTTTAGTATGAAAATGAATCATTTTGTATATTGGAACGAATTAAATATGAAACTCAGTTAAAACTCTTGAGAGAGGCTTTAAAGCAAATAAATACTGCAATCTATTGTTAAATATTTTACATTTGTTCTCAATTGTTCCCTGTATTATCTAAGTTTTTTTTATAGGGGCTCCATAATTTTGACCATGAATATATATATATATATATATATATATATATATATGATAATGTGACACAATGGAGGAGCTCCTCTTTTGGGGAGCTGTGGTTTCTACATTAATAAACCTTATTTGTGGTGCTTTCAATGTTTCCAGACGTCTTTGTACAGGCATTTAAAATTCTTGTAGACTTAAATTGTTGTATGTTTTTACTATGCATCTTATAAGATGACTGCCCAATGTTTATGATTTCAGGTTCAAATAAACAGCTCCAGCAAGAAATTTAATTACACCTTACTAAAGCCTGACTGTCACAGCGGGTGAATTTCCAAAACGCAATTTAGACGTGAAGACACTTTAGAAAAACGATATAATTATATTTATTATTATTGTTGTTTTTCATCTTCTTATTAGTAGTGACTAAATATTTGTTAAAGAGAGCTGTGAAATAGTCTGCAGGCAAACAGATCCGTGACAATGTTTTCCACAGATGAAAAAAAACTGGTTAATTGCGTGTGGGGCTAGGTACGCGTAAACAAAAAGTACTTTACCGTTGTGATAGTCTTACTGCGATTGTATTACACTGATGGACCAGAAATTGAAGCTCAGTCGAGTCATTTTGTAAGGTACTTTTTTTTGTAAAAAGAGTTCTTCAGGAAAAGAATATTTTTATTTAAAGTAGAATTAATTTGTTTTTTCTTTTTTTTTTATAAGTAGTATCTGTAATGAGCCGTAAGACTGGGGTCCAATCTTTGGTAAGGGTGTATTTTCCATTAATAGGCGAGAATGTAAGAAAAAATTCATAGAAAATTAGTGCTTCACTCTCCCACAGAAGCCAATTTAAAAAGAGCCCTCGCGTCCCCTCGACTATAGTCATTCTTTTAATTTTTTCACGAATGCTATAATAATTGTTACGATGCTTGGATCGTCATACACTAAAATATTTGCGTGTCATCTTATTTTATTTCATAACATTTAAAAAAACGATTCAGTTCTTTTTTATATGCAACGACGCTACAAGTCATTTTAAACTATTTTCTTTTATTTTATAACTATCATTTGTTTAAACTGCTAAACCTCACTTGCGCGATTCACACGTTCTTTTAAATAGTCTTCGATGTGCTTTTCGTAGTGTCGTGAACGAACCCAAAAACACATCTGGAAAATTAATGAGTATTTATTCAGTGTAATATTTTCGTATTTACCTATATACTTATCGTTTCATTTCTCATTAATTTGATTATTTGGTAAAGGTATGGCGGAGGTGTTCATATTTTGACTACAATCAGATTATTTTCAGGTGTGATTGCAAATGATATTAATAATAAAACAATATTGATGTTTTTAGAACATTTCGTTAAATGCGACTATTTTGTTACTTTAATAAACGTCCCGAATGTTTAGCTTGGAAATGATGTTTTATCGCTGGTTAATTAATATTTTGCGTTCGACATTGCTTCTCACATTGTGTTATCATTCTTTTTTTCGCAATCTGCCACTCTTTATTGCATTTATTACAGAGCAATAATAACACAGCTTATCGGATATGTTACTCAGTTTAAAAGCGTAAAGAAAAGTAAATAAAATTCTTAATTTTAAAGATAAAGGCTGATTGTTTATATTAATCGGACTATTGTTTTCATCTTGAGTGTAACATGGTTAATGCAGATTTCGTATTTATTCCTATATTATATTGGATCAATATTAATGATTTAAAAAGTAAAAAAAAATGACTCGTACGCCACCATAAAGAATCGAAACCAAAACGTTTAGCTTACTATTTACTTTTTCCTTTGACGTTACTGCCTGAGCTATGAAGACATGTTTGCTGCAAGGCTAAAAATTAAAATATGGACCAATAGCTATTACGTTACGCATACATATTCTTAAGACCATCATTCGATCTTTACCTGGAAAATTCGATTTTTTTAATTTACACACTTTTGCACCGATTTTCCCCGGCTAAAATCCAAATATAAAGTTTCGCATGGGTTCGAATACCTATATATAAAGTTTCATGTCTGTAGAACAAAAACTGACAGAGGAGTTGGCAGACATTTTTTTAAAACAAATATATATACGCATACAGAAATATATATAGAAAAATGTTTGTGTTTATTATAACATTTTATGCAAATATTACGCAAGTCTAAATCATGTAAAATATCTGCATGAATATAATTAGACGTGATAGTTAACTAAAGATGATCATCTCATAAAAAACGAAAAAACTAACAGGGAATTAATTAAAATGAATGTCTAAAAGAATATGTTAATTAGCTAGATTTTTTGCAGATGGATGCAACTCCACGACCCACATTTAACAAAGTTGTATTTTCTTTTGGAATATATAGAAAAAAGGGTTTATAATATAAATATCAATACAAAAAATATTATAAGAGTATATATATATATATATATATATATATATATATATATATATATATATATAAATAAAAAGGAACAAACCGTATTATGTGTTCATCAACGTTTCGTCTTTATTTCGAGACTTCCTAAAATAAAGACGAAACGTTGATGAACACATAATACGGTTTGTTCCTTTTTATTTTTTTCTATTTTGTCGGAATACTATTTCGATTATTTTCATCATATATATATATATATATATATATATATATATATGCGTGTGTGTGTGTGTGTGTGTGTATTTCTCTGTGCTGAAATGTCTCTCTTTTATTATCTACGCAATTATGCAGAATGTAGAAACTATGCATGAAGAGATTTCAGCTTAATAGTAGAAACGAAACTATTTATCTAATAAGAAACCATGAAAATTATTAAATAATTGATTAACGTTGTTTTTTTAAAGAAATATGCAAATTAATTAACCTTCCTGTAGTTGCTCTGTGTTTATATTCAGCTTAAATTATATATATATAATAGACAGTATACAATAAGAATACAAAGAAAAGCAACACACCAACTTTAGATATATTTTTGTACCTTTTATGTTGTCATTGTCGATTAGGATCTATAGGAAAATAGCAAGGGAAAGACAGAAGCATAAAGCAAACATGTATATTATATGCATGTAGCAGTAGGTTGTATTACACTGAAGAAAACGTGTTGTATAATCGCATAGGAGTTACACTGTTAGCTTGCATGACGAACGACAGATAATAGGAGACAATAACCAGTAAAGGCTGATCGTGATTTTAATGTACATGTAACATCTTAAATATATTTTAAATTTAAGTTTATTTAATTCTTTTGTTTTTTATATATATCAGCATGGGAAGTATCTGTCATTCATTTCCTGTATTTTTAACGTTCGGAAATTCTGAAATACACTTGAGGTGTTTTCGTATTGGATCTCTTTTTCACGTCACATTGTAATGTAATTTCATTATATATAAAAATTCAAAGTTATTTCATTATATAACAAAGGCTATAGGCTATACACCAAACAAACGAAAACGGCGCCCATGGCGTTTGCATATATTCGTCATCTGTAAACACGAAATATTTTCGAGGTCGTTTTAGTTTTATATTTTCCAAACCAATTGTTCTCGAACCTAAAACTTACAATGTCATGTAAGTTTAATTCTTGGAGTTTTATTAATATTTTTCTTGGAGTTTTATTAATGTTTTTTTTTTGATTTGTAAACTATTTTGTTATCGATTATTTTAGAGGATGTGTTCGTAAAGTTCCATTCATTTGTTATGTAAGAGAAACTGAACCATTTTTGCGTTGACATATTTAAGCGAGTTTTGATCCGTCACTTGCTTTACAATGCTTCGATTTTAGCGCTTTTTAAGTAGCACAAGGTGCCTTCAATAAGTTTACAGATTATGCAGCCTTGATTTCTGTGGAACTCTCTGCCGCTTGCCTGACCCCCCCTCCCGAATTCAACTTGGATGTCTTCAAGTCCAACACAAAACAACTCCGTGATGAACCGCCCCCTTAAGTAATGACACCTTATCAAATCCCCAATACTATTACTACGATATTATCCCATTGATTACTGTATACACAATAACCTTTATCGCCGAGTGGCTCCTTGGCCTTGATAAGTGGTGATCCCCCCATGTAAAAAAAAAAAATCACGTCGTGGCTGGAAGACCAACCTAGGGTGTTCTACAAAAACGGTCTCCAGAGCTGCATCAAACGATGGGAGAAATGCATAACTCTGGGTGGTTCCTATGTAGAGAAAGACTAATAACTGTGCCAAGTTTCGTTGCTCTACTCCTATGGGAAGTTGGTCAGCAGCATTACTTATTGCACGCCCCTCGTAGTAATGGAAATTCGGTAAATTTGTTAACTTAAATGGAACGGCTCATCAAGAACTTGTATATGTTGGATTTGAAGACAACAATATTGTAGTCAGCTGGAAAGCAGGCAAACGGACATATATATATATATATATATATATATATATATATATATATATATATATATATATAGCCAAAATATAATATTAAATGTGAATTAGTTTACGTTTGTTCTTTAATAATATACAATTCAGGTTAAGATCTAATATATTTCTGAGATTGAATTATGTTTGCAAAATTGAAAAATATTATTTAATTATTCTAACGAGCTATAATTCATAATTAACTGAACAAGTTACATATCGCATTTTCTTTCTTAGTCATAATGTCCTGAGTACGGTTGATGTAATTACTGTTAAAATATATATTTAATCATTAGTAACATACATAAAAGCTACGTAACTTTTATGCCCGTAAAATTATCTTCAAAATATAAATTATAAAGTAAAAATTATTAATCTGTCCGACTATCTATCTATCTATCTATCTATCTATATCTGTATATATATGTGTTTATGTATGCTTGTGTTTGTATTTGTGTATGGAAATACGTCCTCTCAATAGAGACGGTACAAGTATGGAAATCCTTCTATCACTTAGGTAAGTGAATTTGAATATAACGGCGGCGCTCCCACGCTGCTACTATCATTAAAAACACTAGAAGTTCAACCCGGCTTTGCTCAGGCCCTATGTACTCTTCATAACTTGCCCTATGTGTGAATACTCTTTATGTAAAATTTCAAATGTTTAGACCAAAAATTGCATATGTATATATTAAGAAGTGTGAATATATAGGTAATGCATGTCTACGCTTCCTTAACTTCCATAGAGAAAAGTTTGTAGAGACCGCAGAGTCAATTTTTTTAAAACTTTGACCCCAATTTTGATCCCTTAACATTTATTGTTTTGGGCTCAAATCAAATTACAAAGTTAGATCCATGTCCAATGAACCTCTATCTAAAATTTCAAGTGTTTAGACCCAAAATTGGCGGAGGAGTTTGGTAGAGTTCTCAAAGGTCAACTCTTAAAACTTTGACCCCTTAAGAGACAAAATTTCTGACCGAAAATCGATTAAAAAGGTCTTCCCAAATGTTAATATCCTGTATGTAAAATCTCGAGTCTGTAGACCGAAAATTGACACAGTTATTTGGCAGGGAAATGTACAGAGACACACACCCCCACACACCTACCCAGACATTTTCATTTACACACACACACACACACACACACACACACACATATATATATATATATATATATATATATATACACTCACAGTTCATCCCGGTTTAATCGGACTTCTGTACTGTTCATAATTTATGTGCATATATATATATATATATATATATATATATATATATATATATATATATATATATATATATATATATAGTAAAGAGTTCAAGTGTTTAGACCCAAAATGGCGGAGGAGTTTGGTAGACCCTGCAAGGGTAGATTCTGATCTCTTGGAAGCCAAATTCTTGCCCCCAAACTGATTAAAAATCTTCCTTTGTGTAAAATTTCAAACGTTCAGACCCAAAATTGGCTGAATATGCTAGAGACTGCAAAAGTTACACTTTTTAACTTGACCCCTTCGCATCAAAATTCTCGGCAAAAAACAATTGAAAAGCTTGCCCTGTCTGAATACACTTGATGTAAAATTTTAAATGTTTAGGCTAAAAATTGGCTGAATAATTGTGTGGGGATCGCAGAGGCCAATTTTTTAAACTTTAACCCCAATTTTGACCCCTTAAAATATATTGTTGTGGGCTAAAATCAAATTAAAAAGTTTGATTCATGTCCAAGTAACCTCTATCTATAATTTCACGTTTTTAGACTAAAATTGGTGGAGGAGTTTGGTAGAGTTTTCAAAGGTAGAGTTTTTTTTTCGTTGAACTTTGACCTCTTGACAGCCAAATTAGTGGCTGAAAACCGATCATAAAGATTTTTCCAAATGTCAATACTCCTTATGTCAAATCTCGAGTCTGTAGACTGAAATTTGACAGAATAATTTGGTGGGGAAATGTACACACACAGACACACATGGACAGACATTTTCACTTTTATAGATATATGGAAATATATAATTCTCTCAATAAGAGTATTATATTTTCTCATGCGTTAAATGAATTAAAATCATATATTGTTGAATTCTTTCATTTCTTTTTGTTCAAATTCTGGTTCAAAGAGAAAGAATGCATTCAATTAGTTCATCGTTCTTTACCTTCAACTTGTTATTCTTTGCAAAATATAATCTCTTTTTGCTTAGCCTGATTCTCAACCATTAAAATTCTAGAGGCCATTTTCCATTCAACTTTTGGAAAATCCAATTCAGAATATACGATTCCAATTGGGACGAGCGTCAAAGCGTTGAAACAAACGAAGCATTGCAAGACATTTGTGCGAATAATTCACAAACGAAAATAATAGAGAACCGAGTAATTTAAGATGCGTCTAGCTATTTGAATAAAAAAAACGTTTTCAGATTGATACATACTAGGTAAAATGCATGGATCTCTTCCATCTCTCTGTACTAGGGTTTTCCGGACAAGCTGACATTAGGATACTACAGATATAGTATGAAATCATCACAGATTATTTAATAAATAAAAAGGTCCGCTATCTTTCAAACATATTGCTTATATAGCGGATGGGGACACATTCTCTATTAGCAGTGATTAGAATCTAGCCGAGCAACTATCAGGAAAACAGCAATAGAGTGCTTTACCGCATATATATATATATATATATATATATATATATATATATATATATATATAAATATATATATATATATATATATATATATAATACTCTGTCTTTCGATTGATCTATCACTTTTATTTAAAACTAGTCTGAGCGCCCGGTGTTGGCCGGGTGTTTGGAGGTGCGTCCATCGCAAAACCGGAAGTGCCGAACGTAAAAATTAAGGTTAGTAGATGCCTTTCGAAAATATCTGCGAAAAAAATCGATCCCTCCTTGTAGAAAACTGCGTTGAGGGTGAAGGAAATAATGTTTTGGCCAATTTTTCGATATTTGTCGTCCGAAACGATTTCGTCACGTTTTAACGCATCTGTCCAATGTTTTAGGCAGACATACATACATACATTTAAACAGACACGTGAGATTTATAGTATAGTTTAGCAAACCTACTCAGTTTTGCTCGGATATAATTTGCTCGGATATAATTTATTAGTAACTGATAAGAGGTTGATCTTTGTTTGCTTGAAACAGTGCTCAACATGTATATGAAGGTAATTAATAGAATGCATTCAACGCAGATATACAACGGAAACATAACGATGGAAAAATTAATATAAAATGTATTTCCGTTTAACATTAACAATTAATGTCCTCTTAGTCTCTACAGTATAGTTAGATGCAAGTTACGTATTGTATGATGATTCATGAAAATTTCACACGGAACTTCGAACACATATCTCTAGAATGGATTATTCCCATAAGTTTATACCGTACGAAACTCCCATCAAATTATACTTACGCAGCAACACAATGCAACGGTAATCATATAAATAATACATATATATTGCATTAACAAAATATCGGTATTGCACGTTCGAACATCGATGCCTTTAATTTCCTTCAGTTTGTGTCGATCTGTTACCCATCTGCATTGAATTGCCTTCTATAAGTTACTTTTATATTGGTTTAACATGGCTGCTACTTTTGAACTGTATCGTCAAATTTCAAACCCATCGCACCAACACGTTGTCAAGTACCGTCGCAAAGAAACAAACAAATAAAAACGGAAAGAATTAAAAAATGAAAATTAAATGCATTTATTCGTGGTCATTCCAAAACAACGCATTTCATTATCTTGAAAAAGTCTTTTCGTAACAGATATATTGAGAGAATAGCCAAGGTTCCTGCGAAGAAGATGGGTACTCTCTACCGTGCTAGAAAACCACTTACGCCTGAAAGTATCCTGTACCTCTATAAGGCCACCGTTTGCCCATGTATGGTGTACTGTTATCATATTTGGGCTGGTGCTTCTGCTACTAGTCTCTCACACCTAGCCAGGATACAAAAGAGAGTTGCCAACCTGACAGATCCTAAACTGTCATCTAACCTTCAGCCTCTGTCCAATCGACGAAATGTTGCATTTCTCTTTCTGTTATACAATTATTTTAATGGGTAATTCTCTGGCGAACTACAAGCAGTTGTACCCCCTCGACATAAACACCTCCAACAAACCCGGCAAGCAGCAAAATCCCATCTCTACACACTAGAGATCCCTAGGTGTAAGAAAGCCTTCTACTCCATGAAATTCTTCCCCAGAACAGCTAGACTTTGGAACTCCCTTCCGGGATTCTGTTTTCCCAACTCTACTGAGATGCAAAAGTTCAAGTGTAATGTGAACAAACATCTTGCTACTCATCTCCCTTATTAACATATGGCCATGATAGTAGTCTCCTACTTCAAAGTGGCACTGTACTTTGTTTGGGCTGAAAATTGAATTTAAAAAAATCCTAAAAACATGTGTTTTACAACGCTGTGCCATATTACATGTGCTTTTTAAAAGTCTCTGTCCTCACCATCTGACACCGGGCTCATTTAGCGCTTTCTAGCCATCGACTTTACACGTCCATCTTCCACTATGCTTTTCCTGCTCGATAATGTCCATCTTCCACTTTGCTTTTCCTGCTCGATAATGTAGTATTCTTTTTCCATTTTCTTTTTCTCTTTGTCTTCCCGTGACGTCAGCTTTGCACATTTTCCAATGTTCATATGTTGTTTAGCGGCTACTGTTAATATTTTCGCTAGTCAGCTATACTATGGTTTTTCCTGATTTTCTTACACACATCCATAGTGTTGTATTACTAATAGAGCGTACCGCTTCGCTTCATTAATAAGTATTGTATTTTCTTCATCAATTGCGACTGATTCACTACTGCTGTCATAAGTGACGTACATATTTCTGTAAAAAACGAAATAACTGAGGTCAAACTTAGCCTCTACCCCAGAAAACAAATCAATTACTTTAAAAAACAAATACCTGAGTACATCTTTACAAATTTTTGTGATTAAAAAATAATAGAAAACTGTAGAATAAGGAAATACACATTTGTGAAGAATTAACGGACAAATAATATTGCATTGAAATAACTTGGCGGTTACGTGAGTAGGCAATCCTATTTGTTTTAGGGTCGTTTTTAGGATTATATTATGATATACGAACATGCACCCGACAACCGTGAAACTAATTAAGTATTAAAGTTTAATAAATATATTTATCATCTAATATATAACGTAAAGTCGCTCAGATTCTCGAACTTAGACGTAATATTGTATTTGCAAAATCGATATTTGATTTTGACTATTCATTTGCTAATATTTTATGCCTGTGTTCATTATATTGAAAAGAAAATTACAATCAGTATTTTTACAAATAAAAAATCTACAAATACGTTTTACTTTAAAATCAAGATATCCGCTATCTTTCTCTCATGAATCTGTAAAATAATGATAATTCATATTTTATTCACAAAAAACAACAACAAGCGAATAATTTAGTATTAAGCAAAATATATTCCTTCCATCTTTATTGACATATTAAATAAATATTGTGAATTCTTATTCAGGCAATTGATTGAATACAGTGAACATGACGTACTGTTATCACAAAAACAATATACTACTTTTGTCGTCGTCTTCATGAATGTATATACAATACTTCTTTCTTGCATCGGAATCAAGTCTTCCCACAAGCTATTCAATTGCAATGGTCACTCATCTGAGGTATTCGATAGAAATCCGTATATTTCTTGTGTTTGTTTCTTGTAAATAAGCAGTACACGTTTGCTTCTCATGCTTTCAATAATATAAAAAATGATTCGTTGTATTTCAATTCTACCAAATTATTGAACATTCGGTCTTTGTTTCTATTCCTCTGTCTTTCTTAAGGCATGGGTCAACTCGTGCATTTGACAAGGTTGAAATTTCTAACCCGAGGTAAATCGGATTTTACGGATCAACGAAGAAGCCGAGGCTAAAACAACAATGTTATATTTGCTTTTACGTAAAGTGCCAATTTATAAAAGTTCAAATTAGACCGTTTTTGTTGATATTATCATTGCTAGTTCAATTAGGGTTGTCTTTACTCGATCAGGCATAGGAAAAGAATCGATAAAACCAGCTTTGTTCAAGTCCATATATCGATCTACTGAGATATTCGCATTTTCTTTTCGTTTATATGTACTCCTTCAGTTTGTTTTGATTAATACAAACGGAGAGCTTATCCATGGGTTAAATCTAATTAGGATGGTTCGCATGGAATGATATTTGTTTTTTTGAAGCCAACAAATCATGTATGTTTACATTGTCCAAAATTACGTAGTTTCGTTGGAGGTTGTGGACGCCATATATCACCTACAGGCAAATCGAATCTTTTCCTGATCGAATCTTTTCTGAGTTTGGATTTTATTTCCGTATTACCAATTCATCTGTTTTTAAGATAGCATTAAAATGGTTTGTATATGACATAACAGGTTTTGTGTATCACACTATTTTAATTCGCTTTGATATACTTGTTTTTATTTCTTAACATTCTATATAATTTATAGTATATATTCTATATATTTATTATATATCCTTTGGTTTATACTTTTATATTTTACTAGGAAAAGTACCCGTTGTTGACTGGGTTCAAAAACAGTCTACAGAAAATGGACTCTGATTTATGAAACTATGATAGGTTATGAAAAGGAAGGGTTGTAAAGAGATAGCTTCGAATTTGGGGGTATCAAAACCAAAGCAAAATGTGATGAAAGTAAAAATAAAATAGATAACCCCCCATAATTTATTATACCATACCTGTTCACACTGAAACACTTATCACAATATTCTGTGGATCTATATTAAAACACCTTGTTAAACTTTGTGACATATTTCCATTCTTTGGAGGTCAGGCGTGAACGAACACCCCATAATTTTATTATATCATATTTCTTCAAACTGAAACATAATTATCAAAATGTACTTACGCAGATAGATATGAACAGTCTTTATTAAAGTTTGTGCCTATTTCCATTCTATGGAGGCCAGGCGCGAACGCAGACCCCACAATTTTATTATAC
This sequence comes from Euprymna scolopes, assembly GCF_053919585.1. NCBI lineage: Eukaryota > Metazoa > Mollusca > Cephalopoda > Sepiida > Sepiolidae > Euprymna > Euprymna scolopes. Next base: position 8,282,077 of record NC_136485.1, read on the forward strand.
CACCCCTATTAAAGTTAAAACATACTTATCAAAGTATTATTATGTACATCTATATCAAAAACACTTGTAAACGTTTTTTTTTTAATTTTTTATTTCCATACTTTGTGGACCAGGCGCGTACGCAGACCCCATAATTTTAATGAACCACCGTTCTGCCAGATCAAACATACCCATTCCTGTGTCTCGATACATCTATCATTATATGTAATCAGTTTTCTATAATAGTCAACCATATAGGCGCCTATTCGTGACCACACACACACACACACACACACACACACACACACACACACACACACACGTCAGCTTTATATTATAGATATTATTTCTATATATATATGTTCTATATATTTGCCTTTCTTGAGGGTCAAATTACAATATTTGATTTCGTAGCAGTGGAATATTATATTTACATTATAGCTTCATTTTTTTGTGTCCGACAAACAAGTACTCATTACTCAAGTACTGGTTTGGTGCATGAGCTTACTCAAGTCGAACCAATGAATCGATGAAATATTTTTTAGGAGTGCAGCGTCAGGATTACATGTATATGCAACATTCACCCAACTATGATTTCGAATTTATCCAACTAAGAGACTTGATATGACCCATTTTCACAGCTTGGCCATTTGGAACAATAATGTTTGCTTTTGGATTTCAGTTTCGGCGAAACGACATGTAAACAATCTGTTCTCGTGATTCTGACCGTTCATTTAAGTGCAATTGTTTGAATCACACTCGCACTTGGTTCACCGAGTATATTTGCCAGTTAGTTTTTGAAATATTTTTCATGGGTCCAGTTACTCCTATCATTACTGGAATGTATCTTTTCATGTCTACATAAGACCTTGGTATTTCGTTATCCCTCTGAACTTTAATTCAATTGACTGTATCTAATACATAAATATAATAATATATAATAATAAACATATATATATATATATATATATATATATATATATATAGTAAGTTATAAAATATATAGGGCAATTAAGCTACACAGAATATTCCGCGTTTCATCCATGCTAGGATTCGTCAGGCTTATGCGAGGATTTGTGGTTGTCTCGCGTTTTTATATACACACATTCTATTGAGTTTTTAGTTAGGTAATCAGCTTTCTAGTTTCCACCGCACCCTTCCTAATCAAACAATGAGTTGACACTTACAGAACAAAGGCCCAGTTGACCTCCGGTCCATCCCTTCTATTGTGTGTGCTATTTTAGCGGGGAGCATAGATATCTAGTGTTCTGACGTATTTTAAACCAAGGTTAACTGTGTTTTTTTTAAATATAATGTTTGTTTATATATACATATACATACACACACACACATATATATATATATATATATATATTTGTATGTATATATATGAATGCGTTGGGGTAGAGAGGGCTCTCGTAAGCCATGGTGAAGGCAACCTTTCCAGGAGAAGCAAATCTCTGATTTAAAAAAAACAACATAAAGCGGGAGACCACTACCCGCATTAAGCTGGTCTGCAGTTTAACTTGTTGCTAGCTATCTTACTCTTACCTGTTGCTGGATCTCAACATTTTGAACCGAGCGAGAGACTTAGCTGTCGTACAAAACTAAAACTCTGTAACATCATATTTGTATAGGTACTCCCTCAGGCATTTGGGCTCATGGACTTTAAGTGTCTGAGGGAGTGGCACTCGTCTTACAAGACGTTGCAATCATAATATATATACATATATGATAATTTATACATATGTATGTTTATTTTATTTATTTATTTTCTATTTTTATTGTTAATTTTAAAATTATTTTTATCACTATTCTGGAGAAATGTTTATTCTGGGATCACAGTTGTTCGCTATTTCTCCCATACAGTTTAATAGATGTTGGGGTTCTTTAAAGTATAGGATAGAATATTTTTTATGAAGGCATAATCTACATGGATCGTCTAGGTCTCTACATGTGTTTGCTTGTCTTACTATTTTCCATTCGGCTACCGGCGAACGTCCGCTTTCTTTGAGTTCCCAATATTTGTTTGGTAGAGTTGTTTACATTCAGTGTTTTTTATTTTTTAATGTAATTTGTGGTCATAATATCGGGTTTTAAAATCTAACGAAGTCATGCCTACGTAATATTTCTGGTTATTCGTGTTTTCTGGCGCAAATATTGTGGCCTGGTAAACTATGCTTTTGTTTAGGCATTTATTTTGAAGTGGGCAAAGTGTGCGGGATCTGCAGTTGCATTTATCTTGTTTGTTATTAGTATTTTTATTTTTATTTCTAGTATGGTTGTCGTTGTCCGGAGTTGCTTTATTATTATTATTATTATTATTATTATTATTATTATTATTATTATTATTATTATTATTATTATTATTATTGCTACTAGGTATATATGTATCCTTTGTGCTAGTTTTATTTTTGTCATAATGTCCACTTTTTATTGTTTATTTTGTTGTTGTATTCATTTCTTTTATTTAATTGTTTGTTATTATGTGCTTTAATTACCATCTTAAATTTTCGCAGCAGCCGTATGATAACTTTAGGTTATTTTTATTGAAAATTTTGTGCAATGGATTGGTAAGAGGAAAGTGCTTCTCCCAGAGATCTAGAAAGTTCTTACCAAGTTTCGTTTTTAACATTTGATTATATGGCGCCGTATACCAGATTATATTTCTTTTTCTACTATTTAAAATGTTATTATAATTATTGGTGTTTTGTTGCTTATATTTGATATCAATATTTTTGTATCCACTATTTTTAGAGCTGTTTTGTAGATATTGATTGATCTGTTAAATACATTTTCATCGCTTGCGTTATTGCTGAGTAAATTTACGATCGAGTTAGGTATCTGTTTTATAATTGATGGGTGGTGATTGGACTTAAGGTTTACGTATATTGGATTAGCGTTATCTTTTAAGTAGGGTTCATATGTGTTTTTATCTAAATTTGATGTGGCGTCCAGGAAGTTTGTTATTTCTTGTTAGCTAGTACGTCTACTTTTAGGCCTAATTTTTAAATTCCCTTGTGTATCATTTTCTTAAAGTAATCTCCCTTGACTTTGTTGGAGATTTTTTATTATAGCTTTCATCATCTTTCTTTAGGCCGATATCCGTAGTATCAAATATGCTTGTAAGGGTATATAGAATGAATAATCTCACAAGATCTGCTACCTCTGCAGAATCCAAGGCACCCATCGCCAAATAAAAAGAATTTGTCATTTTAGTTTTTTTATCCATTGGTTATTGTTATTTACTAGAACTGATTTTCTACATTTTTAATAATGTGGATTTCTTCCGAGAATATATCAGTGTATGCCTCGGCAAATTCCAGGGCAATGTTGAAAAGTTCTTCGGATATCGAGGGAGAGAAGTCTATGATGTCGAACTGTATATACGTACATTTATTTTTTGTTTTCTATATTCTTAAACCAAGTGATTGCTTCGGTAGCATTTGCCCACTGGTTTAATTCTAGATCTTGTTTGATTTGTTTGTTTACTCTAGAAAGTATTGCTTTGCTAATTCTACCTATTTCTGGTTTATTAGAGTCACATTTGTGATCTTTGAGCAGAATGTATGCCTCTCCAAGTTTCATTTGCCAACTTTATCGCTAATTTTTAATTTATCGGTGATTTGTTTGCTTTCAGTATTTATTATATCTATGTAGTCGCATTCGTTTGTATCCAGTTTTTTGTAGATTTTTGTCATGTTTTCTGTGATTAGTTTGTTATATTCTTGTTTATCTATTTTATAAAAGTTTCTAGTTTATCTGCTTTCACAAATATCTTATTAGTGTTTATCTTGTCTAGTTTCTGTTGGAAATTGTTATGTTGATTGTGGAATTCTAAATATTTAATTATGTTTAATGGTGAATCTAAAAACTTCCGTTTACCGTGACTCACTTTGTATAATATTGTTGAGAATCGTTTAAATGTAATAAGTCGGGTCCTTAAGCCCACATGCGCAGATTGTGATTTAAAAAATCACATACCACTCTCGGCCCCCTTAAATAACTTTTACGCTTTATATAAATGTTAATTTCAACTATATTTTTGTCAGGGTTTATGTTGAGAAAGCGATTTGTTCATTACTAATGAAGTCACCGATAGCTTTGTAGCCGGGTTCGAATGTCCAAACCGGCGGTAATTGTGACTCCCTGCAATGATGATTCCCTGAAAGATGAAAAACTAGTATCTGTAGGTATTAAAAACAATCACACACACACACACACACACACACACACACACACACACACACACACACACACACACACACACACACACACACACACACACACACACACACACATATATATATAATTTGAATGAAATACTGAAATGTCTTAAGATTACAAGTTGTACGAGGTGTCTTTAATAAGTTTCAGCCATTTTGTAAAGGCATTTAAAATTGTCGTGGACTCTTGCAAATTCAGCACGTTGTTATCATGAAATGACTGACCAGTGTTTATGCTCTCAGGTAAAAATGAACAGCCACCGTAGGAATTATGTTGGGAATACATCTTACTAAAGCCTGACTGTCACGGCTGGTGAATTTCAAAATTGCAATATGGATGTTAAGACTAGAAATTCCATGTGTGTACTAGCAATAAAAGTGCTTATACGATAAAAGTCTGGAAATGTATTGAAGACATCTCGTATAATACTGTAAAGCTTAAGTCCAAATAAAAATTAGTATTAATATTTACAAGACAATCCCAAGTAGATAAAAACAACCTCAATATGTGCAATAGAGCAAGAATATAAATGGAAATTTAAAATTGAATTATGTAAAATAAAAAAAATATTTTTGACAAATGAGTACAGGTAATTATTAGAGTCTTTTCTTTTAATCCATGAATTTTCAATGAATTGGTCATCTACTCTGAGGAAATATTGTTTACAAAATAGGTGTGGGTAATTATAAATTTTGCTAATGAACACATAGTAATTATAACTCTTGCTTATTAACGCATAGTAATAATAACGTTTGCTTATTAGCACATAGTAATAATAACTTTTGCTTATTAGCACATAGTAATTATAACTTTTGCTTATTAGCACATTGTAATTATAAATTTTGCGTATGAGCACATACTAATTGAAACTTTTGCGTATTAACACATAGTAATTATAACATTTGCTTAATAGCACAGAGTAATTATAACATTTGCTTATTAGCACAGAGTAATTATAAAATTTGCTTATTAGCACATTGTAATTATAACTTTTGCTTATTAGCACATTGTAATTATAACATTTGCTTATTAGCACATTGTAATTATAACTTTTGCTTATTAGCACATAGTAATTATAACTTTTGCTTATTAGCACATAGTAATTATAACTTTTGCTTATTAGCACATTGTAATTATAACATTTGCTTATTAGCACATAGTTATTATAACTTTTGCTTATTAGCACATTGGAATTATAACATTTTCTTATTAGCACATTGTTATTATAATTTTGCTTACTAGCACATTGTAATTATAACATTTTCTTATTAGCACATAGTAATTATAACATTTGCTTATTAGCACACAGTAATTATAACATTTGCTTATTAGCATATTGTAATTATAACTTTTGCATATTAGCACATAGTAATTATAACTTTTGCTTACTAGCACATTGTAATTATAACTTTTGCTTATTACCACATTGTAATTATAACATTTTCTTATCAGCACATTGTAATTATAACTTTTGCTTATTAGCACATTGTAATTATAACTTTTGCTTATTAGCACAGAGTAATTATAACATTTTCTTATTAGCACATTGTAATTATAACTTTTGCTTATTAGCACATTGTAATTATAACATTTGCGTATTAGCACATAGTAATTATAACTTTTGCTTACTAGCACATAGTTATTATAACTTTTGCTTATTAGAACATAGTAATTATAACTTTTGCTTATTAGCACATTGTAATTAACACTTTGGCTTATTAGCACATAGTAATTATAACATTTTCTTATTAGCACATTGTTATTATAACATTTGCTTATTAGCACATAGTTATTATAACATTTGCTTATTAGCACTGAGTTTTATATATTGTTATCATAGGGTTCTTCATTGAAGTTATTCTAGAGTTATCATAAAGGGGCACCATTTACGTTTTCTATATAACATAAGAAGGATTCCGTGTGCGTATGGTTGTCTCTAATATAAATAGTTGTGTGTTTGATAGTCAAAAAGGGAATCGTGTGTGTGACATATATTTTCAGAACCTACCTCTGCTTCTTCGATGTTGGACCATCTGGAAATTTCTCATCCTGAAGGGAGACTTGATACCTGTTTGACGAAGATTTATCACTCCAAGACGATGAAATGGTTTTATAGTTTTTATTTCACTTTCCCCAGAGGTCCTGCAGAAGTGGAAGTGAAATCGGCCTCTATGTGGGGGTTCTTCTTCTACATACGTCAGCGTTCGTCTCCCCCCTCCCCAGTTAAGAGGGGAAGACAACGGAAAAACCGTCCGTCTTCTTCAAAGCCCAAATCAAATCTCACCGATCCAGCCAACCTGACCACGTCACACATACGTAATCTGGTCAGCTGACCTTCGGTTCTGGTAAACGTGTCTACCTCCCCGTTTACTCACCTCTCTCTCTCTCTCTCCCTCTCTCTCTCTCTCTGTAACAAGAGTAATTATAACTTTTGCTTATTAGCACATTATAATTATAACATTTGCTTATTAGCACATAGTAATTATACATTTGCTTATTAGCACATAGTTATTATAACTTTTGCTTATTAGCACATTGTAATTATAACATTTTCTTATTAGCACAGGGTAATTATAACTTTTGCTTATTAGAACATAGTTATTATAACTTTTGCTTATTAGCACATAGTTCTAATAACTTTTGCTTATTAGCACATTGTAATTATAACATTTGCTTATTAGCACATAGTAATCATAACATTTTCTTATTAGCACATTGTAATTATAACTTTTGCTTATTAGCACATAGTTATTATAACTTTTGCTTATTAGCACATAGTTATTATAACTTTTGCTTATTAGCACATTGTAATTATAACATTTGCTTATTAGCACATTGTAATCATAACATTTTCTTATTAGCACATAGTTATTATAACTTTTGCTTATTAGCACATAGTTTATATAACTTTTGCTTATTAGCACATAGTTATTATAACTTTTGCTTATTTGCATATAATTATAACTTTTGCTTATTAGCACATTCTAATCATAACATTTGCTTATTAGCACATTGTAATTATAACTTTTGCGTATTAGCACATTCTAATCATAACATTTGCTTATTAGCACATTGTAATTATAACTTTTGCATATTAGCACATAGTAATTATAACTTTTGCTTATTAGCACATTGTTATTATAACTTTTGCTTACTAGCACATTGTTATTATAACTTTTGCTTACTAGCACATTGTTATTATAACATTTTCTTATTAGCACATAGTAATTATAACATTTGCTTACTAGCACATAGTAATTATAACATTTGCTTATTAGCACGTTGTAATTATAACATTTTCTTATTAGCACATTGTAATTATAACATTTTCTTATTAGCACATAGTAATTATATCATTTGCTTACTAGCACATATTAATTATAACTTTTGCTTATTAGCACATTGTAATTATAACATTTTCTTATTAGCACATTGTAATTATAACTTTTGCTTATTAGCACATAGTAATTATAACTTTTGCTTATTACCACATTGTAACTATAACATTTTCTTATCAGCACATTGTAATTATAACTTTTGCTTATTAGCACATTGTAATTATAACATTTGCTTATTCGCACATTGTAATTATAACTTTTGCTTATTAGCACATTGTAATTATAACATTTTCTCATCAGCACATTGTAATTATAACTTTTGCTTATTAGCACATTGTAATTATAACATTTTCTTATTAGCACATAGTAATTATAACTTTTGCTTATTGGAACATAGTAATTATAACTTTTGCGTATTAGCCCATAGTAATTATAACATTTTCTTATTAGCACATAGTTATTATAACTTTTGCTTATTAGAACATAGTAATTATAACTTTTGCTTATTAGCACATTGTAATTATAACTTTTGCTTATTAGCACATAGTTATTATTACTTTTACTTATTAGCACATTGTAATTATAACATTTGCTTATTAGCACTGAGTTTTATATATCGTTATCATAGGGTTCTTCATTGAAGTTATCCTAGAGTTATCATAAATGGGCACCATTTACGTTTTCTATATAACATAAGAAGGATTCTGTGTGCGTATGTTTGTCTCTAATATAAATGGTTGTGTGTTTGATTATCATAAAGGGAATCGTGTGTGTGACATATATTTTCAGAACCTACCTCTGCTTCTTCGATGTTGGACCATCTGGAAATTTCTCATCCTGAAGGGAGACTTGATACCTGTTTGACGAAGATTTATCACTCCAAGACGATGAAATGGTTTTATAGTTTTTATTTCACTTTCCCCAGAGGTCCTGCAGAAGTGGAAGTGAAATCGGCCTCTATGTGGGGGTTCTTCTTCTACATACGTCAGCGTTCGTCTCCCCCCTCCCCAGTTAAGAGGGGAAGACAACGGAAAAATCGTCCGTCTTCTTCAAAGCCCAAATCAAATCTCACCGATCCAGCCAACCTGACCACGTCACACATACGTAATCTGGTCAGCTGACCTTCGGTTCTGGAAAACGTGTCTAGCTCCCCGTTTACTCACCTCTCTCTCCCTCTCTCTCTCTCTGTAACAAGAGTAATTATAACTTTTGCTTATTAGCACATTGTAATTCTAAAATTTGCGTATTAGCACATAGTAATTATAACTTTTGCTTACTAGCACATAGTTATTATAACTTTTGCTTATTAGAACATAGTAATTATAACTTTTGCTTATTAGCACATTGTAATTAACACTTTGGCTTATTAGCACATAGTAATTATAACATTTTCTTATTAGCACATTGTTATTATAACATTTGCTTATTAGCACATAGTTATTATAACATTTGCTTATTAGCACTGAGTTTTATATATTGTTATCATAGGGTTCTTCATTGAAGTTATCCTAGAGTTATCATAAAGGGGCACCATTTACGTTTTCTATATAACATAAGAAGGGTTCCGTGTGCGTATGGTTGTCTCTAATATAAATAGTTGTGTGTTTGATAGTCAAAAAGGGAATCGTGTGTGTGACATATATTTTCAGAACCTACCTCTGCTTCTTCGATGTTGGACCATCTGGAAATTTCTCATCCTGAAGGGAGACTTGATACCTGTTTGACGAAGATTTATCACTCCAAGACGATGAAATGGTTTTATAGTTTTTATTTCACTTTCCCCAGAGGTCCTGCAGAAGTGGAAGTGAAATCGGCCTCTATGTGGGGGTTCTTCTTCTACATACGTCAGCGTTCGTCTCCCCCCTCCCCAGTTAAGAAAGGGAGACAACGGAAAAACCGTCCGTCTTCTTCAAAGCCCAAATCAAATCTCACCGATCCAGCCAACCTGACCACGTCACACATACGTAATCTGGTTAGCTGACCTTCGGTTCTGGTAAACGTGTCTACCTCCCCGTTTACTCACCTCTCTCTCTCTCCCTCTCTCTCTCTCTCTCTCTGTAACAAGATAATTATAACTTTTGCTTATTAGCACATTGTAATTATAACATTTGCTTATTAGCACATAGTAATTATACATTTGCTTATTAGCACATAGTTATTATAACTTTTGCTTATTAGCATATTGTAATTATAACATTTTCTTATTAGCACAGAGTAATTATAACTTTTGCTTATTAGAACATAGTTATTATAACATTTTCTTATTAGCACATAGTTATTATAACATTTTCTTATTAGCACATAGTAATTATAACTTTTACTTATTAGCACATAGTTATTATAACTTTTGCTTATTAGCACATAGTTCTAATAACTTTTGCTTATTAGCACATTGTAATTATAACATTTGCTTATTAGCACATAGTAATCATAACATTTTCTTATTAGCACATTGTAATTATAACTTTTGCTTATTAGCACATAGTTATTATAACTTTTTCTTATTAGCACATAGTTATTATAACTTTTAAAGGTGGGCTCTCTCTACCGTGCTAGAAAACTTCTAACACCCGAAAGTATCCTGTACCTCTATAAGGCCACTATTCGCCCATGTATGGAGTATTGCTGTCATATTTGGGCCGGTGCATCGGCTACTAGTCTCTCTCTCCTTGACAGGGTTCAAAAGAGAGTCGCAAATCTGATAGGCCCTAAACTGGCATCAAAACTTCAGTCTCTGTCCCATCGTCGAAATGTTGCATCCCTCTGCCTGTTCTACAAGTATTATAATGGTGAATGCTCTGAAAAACTGCAAGCACTTGTGCCCCCACGACGTGAACACCCTCGACAGACCCGACAAGCTGCAAAATCCCACCCCCACACTGTAGAGATCCCTAGATGTAAAAGATCGTTCTACTCCAGTAGTTTCTTCCCCAGAACTACTAGACTTTGGAATTCCATTCCAGGTCACTGCTTCCCCAACTGTACTGACATGCATAAGTTCAAGTGCAACGTGAACCAACATCTCGCTGCCCTAATCCCTACATAGTGCCCCAGTAGATGTTTCCCCTGATAGTAGCCCCCTACACCAAAGTGGCAATGTGCCTTGTTTGGGGTGAAAATATATTTAAAAAAAAAAAGCACATAGTTATAATAACTTTAGCTTATTAGCACATAGTTATTATAACTTTTGCTTATTAGCACATAGTTATTATAACTTTTGCTTATTAGCACATTGTAATTATAACATTTGCTTATTATTAGCACATAGTAATCATAACATTTTCTTATTAGCACATAGTTATTATAACTTTTGCTTATTAGCACATAGTTATTATAACTTTTGCTTATTAGCACATAGTTATTATAACTTTTGCTTATTAGCACATAGTTATTATAACTTTTGCTTATTTGCACATAATTATAACTTTTGCTTATTTGCACATAATTATAACTTTTGCTTATTAGCACATTGTAATCATAACATTTTCTTATTAGCACATAGTTATTATAACTTTTGCTTATTAGCACATAGTTTATATAACTTTTGCTTATTAGCACATAGTTATTATAACTTTTGCTTATTTGCACATAATTATAACTTTTGCTTATTAGCACATTCTAATCATAACATTTGCTTATTAGCACATTGTAATTATAACTTTTGCGTATTAGCACATTCTAATCATAACATTTGCTTATTAGCACATTGTAATTATAACATTTGCATATTAGCACATAGTAATTATAACTTTTGCTTATTAGCACATTGTTATTATAACTTTTGCTTACTAGCACATTGTTATTATAACTTTTGCTTACTAGCACATTGTTATTATAACATTTTCTTATTAGCACATAGTAATTATAACATTTGCTTACTAGCACATAGTAATTATAACATTTGCTTATTAGCAAATTGTAATTATAACATTTTCTTATTAGAACATTGTAATTATAACATTTTCTTATTAGCACATAGTAATTATATCATTTTCTTACTAGCACATATTAATTATAACTTTTGCTTATTAGCACATTGTAATTAAAACATTTTCTTATTAGCACATTGTAATTATAACTTTTGCTTATTAGCACATAGTAATTATAACTTTTGCTTATTACCACATTGTAACTATAACATTTTCTTTATCAGCACATTGTAATTATAACTTTTGCTTATTAGCACATTGTAATTATAAAATTTGCTTATTCGCACATTGTAATTATAACTTTTGCTTATTAGCACATTGTAATTATAACATTTTCTCATCAGCACATTGTAATTATAACTTTTGCTTATTAGCACATTGTAATTATAACATTTTCTTATTAGCACATAGTAATTATAACTTTTTCTTATTGGAAAATAGTAATTATAACTTTTGCGTATTAGCCCATAGTAATTATAACATTTTCTTATTAGCACATAGTTATTATAACTTTTGCTTATTAGAACATAGTAATTATAACTTTTGCTTATTAGCACATTGTAATTATAACTTTTGCTTATTAGCACATAGTTATTATAACTTTTACTTATTAGCACATTGTAATTATAACATTTGCTTATTAGCACTGAGTTTTATATATTGTTATCATAGGGTTCTTCATTGAAGTTATCCTAGAGTTATCATAAAGGGGCACCATTTACGTTTTCTATATAACATAAGAAGGATTCCGTGTGCGTATGGTTGTCTCTAATATAAATGGTTGTGTGTTTGATTATCATAAAGGGAATCGTGTGTGTGACATATATTTTCAGAACCTACCTCTGCTTCTTTGATGTTGGACCATCTGGAAATTTCTCATCCTGAAGGGAGACTTGATACCTGTTTGACGAAGATTTATCACTCCAAGACGATGAAATGGTTTTATAGTTTTTATTTCACTTTCCCCAGAGGTCCTGCAGAAGTGGAAGTGAAATCGGCCTCTATGTGGGGGTTCTTCTTCTACATACGTCAGCGTTCGTCTCCCCCCTCCCCAGTTAAGAGGGGAAGACAACGGAAAAACCGTCCGTCTTCTTCAAAGCCCAAATCAAATCTCACCGATCCAGCCAACCTGACCACGTCACACATACGTAATCTGGTCAGCTGACCTTCGGTTCTGGAAAACGTGTCTAGCTCCCCGTTTACTCACCTCTCTCTCCCTCTCTCTCTCTCTCTGTAACAAGAGTAATTATAACTTTTGCTTATTAGCACATTGTAATTATAACATTTGCTTATTAGCACATAGTAATTATAGCATTTGCTTATTAGCACATAGTTATTATAACTTTTGCTTATTAGCACATAGTTATTATAACTTTTGCTTATTAGCACATTGCAATTATAACATTTTCTTATTAGCACAGAGTAATTATGACTTTTGCTTATTAGAACATAGTAATTATAACATTTTCTTATTAGCACATAGTTATTATAACATTTTCTTATTAGCAAATAGTAATCATAACTTTTGCTTATTAGCACATAGTTATTATAACTTTTGCTTATTAGCACATAGTTATTATAACTTTTGCTTATTAGCACATTGTAATTATAACATTTGCTTATTAGCACATAATAATTATAACTTTTGCTTATTAGCACATTGTAATCATAACATTTTCTTATTAGCACATAGTTATTATAAATTTTGCTTATTAGCACATAGTTATTATAACTTTTGCTTATTTGCACATAATTATAACTTTTGCTTCTTAGCACATTCTAATCATAACATTTGCTTATTAGCACATTGTAATTATAACTTTTGCGTATTAGCACATTCTAATCATAACATTTGCTTATTAGCACATTGTAATTATAACTTTGGCGTATTAGCACATAGTAATTATAACTTTTGCGTATTAGCACATTCTAATCATAACATTTGCTTATTAGCACATAGTAATTATAACTTTTGCTTATTAGAACAGAGTAATTATAACTTTTGCTTATTAGCACATAGTTATTATAACTTTTGCTTATTAGCACATTGTAATTATAACATTTGCTTATTAGCACATAGTAATTATAACTTTTGTTTATTAGCACATAGTTATTATTACTTTTGCTTATTAGCACATTGTAATTATAACTTTTGCTTATTAGCACATTGTAATTTTCTTATTAGCACATTGTAATTATAACTTTTGCTTATTAGCACATTGCAATTATAACATTTGCTTATTAGCACATAATTATTATAACTTTTGCTTATTAGCACATTGTAATTATAACATTTGCTTATCAGCACATAATAATTATAACTTTTGCTTATTAGCACATAGTAATTTAAACTTTTGATTATTAGCACATTGTAATTATAACATTTGCTTATTAGCACATAGTTATTATAACTTTTGCTTATTAGCACATAGTTATTATAACTTTGGCTTATTAGCACATTGTAATTATAATATTTGCTTATTAGGACATAGTTATTATAACTTTTGCTTATTAACACATAGTTATTATAACTTTTGCTTATTAGCACATGGTAATTATAACTTTTGCTTATTAGCACATATTAATTATAACTTTTGCTTATTAGCACATAGTTATTATAACTTTTGCTTATTAGCACATTGCAATTATAACATTTTCTTATTAGCACATTGTAATTATAACATTTGTTTATTAGCACATTGTAATTATAACATTTTCTTATTAGCACATTGTAATTATAACATTTGCTTATTAGCACATAATAATTATACTTTTGCTTATTAGCGCAGAGTAATTATAACTTTTGCTTATTAGCACATAGTTATTATAACATTTGCTTATTAGCACATATTAATTATAACTTTTGCTTATTAGCACATAGTTTTTATAACTTTTTCTTATTAGCACAGAGTAATTATAACTTTTGCTTATTAGCACATAGTTTTTATAACTTTTGCTTATTAGAACATAGTAATTATAACTTTTGCTTATCAGCACATAGTTATTATTACCCTTGCTTATTATCAGATAGATTGAAAATAAAATTTGAGATGATAATGCAAAAAGGAAATCCAAAATGTCAATAATACTGGAACAACTATGTAATCCCATGAATACTAATATATTCGAAAATTAATTGCGGTTGTTTTAATGGCATATTCCAGCCTGGGAGTTAAAATAAAAGTCATACATATTTGTTAAACAATCATTTTCAGTGTGGTAGAATCCGTGGAAAAATATTTCAAATAACTTTATATTAGTGGAAGGAAAATGCTGGGGTTAATTAACTTTAAAGCAGTTTTTATGCACTTGTAGCCGGTAAGTTTCTTCTCTAGTTATTTTATATTAAGTTAGCACATATCTTTTCTATATTGTTTTTAAATGTGAATTATGTTTGATAAACTAAGAGTGTTAGATTCTCAAATGCCCTCATCGGCGTTTTATGATAAATGAAATCTAATTTTCTCAAAGTTATATCTAGGTCATAAACTGGACGATATCTGGTGAAGCTAAAGTTTTAAAACGATGGGAGGGGGAAATGTGAGTATAAATAAAAAGAGAAATAGGAAGGGCCAGCCGGGGTCAGCCGGTGTCAGCTGGGGGGGATTGGTACTTGCTTTGATTAAAAATGTATATAAACCAAACGAATGGCGGTGGGGGTACATAAAAATGCGTATAAACATAAATGATTCAAAATAGAATTGAATGTAATTTGACTAACATGGGTTAATAGGTGGGTCATATTGTATAATAATATTTCAACAATGGTATGCGTTATTTTTAACGTATCTAGTTTTAAATGTTATAAATATGAGTTTTATTAATATCCAAGATTATTATGTTATTTATCGTTAAGGCGAGATAATGGAAAGAAAATGGACGTGCAGGCAAACTATTACAATAATACTCTTGATAATAATGATGAATTGTTCATGTTGTAGATGCTATAGAATTAGAAAGCATATGAGTGAAAAAGAATTATAACAATTATTTATTTATTTTACAAAATAGGAACGTCCAAAAGTAAGGGACAAAATTCAGAAAAAACTATGTAAACTGTACGCGATATTCAACTATTTTGATTTCGTCTAAAGAATAAGTATTACTTAGTCATTTGTAGACGTTGCATCAGCCGGACCATGCCAAACGCCAAAAACTTGATTACTCTGTGAAACAAGCTATTGTGAAGCTACACAAGAAAAGCACACCATTAAGAGATTTTAAAGAAAGTGAAACGTTCCAAGAGTGTTGTAGGCAGGATTGTTAAATCCTAAAATTATACTGGCAAAATAGTTAGTGCTTTTAAAACCGGCAGACCCCGAAAAACTTCGCAAGAGAAGATCGAGTAATGCAGCGTATGTCATTAAAAGACCGTTTTAAGTCTTGCACAGAAATTAAATGGGTTATGAATAGTCCCTCATGTGTTAATGTGTCAAGACAGACTGTTTCTAGACGACTGCAAGAAATATGACTGTCTAATCGATCCCCAGGGAAGAAACCACGTGTTGGTAGAGTTTGCAAACAGGTATGAAATTTGGACACATGAAAATTGGGCAAAAGTATTTTTCAGTGATGAAAACAAGTTTAATTTATTTGGAAATGATTGGAAAGCAATGTAAAGAGACGTATTGGTGAATTATTAAGTGCAAAGTGTACTAAGAAAACTGTCAAGTTTGGGGGCCGAAGTGTCATGGCATTTGGAATGTTTATTAGCCAATGTACAACGCCTCTTCTCCGGTTACAAATTCGTGTAAACGCGCAGATCTATGAAAAATTGTTCAAGATCATCTTGTGCCAATTACTCAGAATTCAGGTTTCGATAGGGGTACCTTTATGCAAGATAATGCCCCATGTCACAAGGCAAAGGTGGTAATGTGTTACTTAGCGAGCAAATTTTCGAAATTATGGATCGGCTACCGCAATGTCTTGACTTAAATCCAATAGAAAAATCTTTGGCAGACCTTAGGAGTGAAATTTATGGAAAGAAATTCCACTAACACGGAGGATTTGTGGATGAAGTTTCAGAAAGAATGGTCTAAAATTATTATCGAGGATTGTCAAGAACTGATTCGTTCTCGTAGTCGAAGATGATCAGCAATCATTGAGAGCAAGGGCTCATTTATTAAATATTGATTGTATATGCATTTTTATTGCTTTTTTTTTACTATTTACATTGTTTTTTCCTAATTTTGTCCCTTACTTTTGGGCGTTCGTATTTTATAAATAAATAATTGTTATAATTCATTTTCTATCCTTGCAAACTATTCAAATTTTAGTATGTTATTATGGATAATAACGCCTACCAGTTGTCAAAATTTTAGCTTTTCACAGTTGTTATTTCTAATAAATATTAGTTTTAAAATTTGGTCCTTTAGTTTTGGACCCTACTATATATATATATATATATATATATATATATATATATATATATATATATATATATATATATATATTTAAAAGAGGGCGAGTATTTTCCTGTATGTATTCTCAAACGAGGGTAACTTTTAATGAGATGACACTCGAGGCGCAAATGATGTTCTGTGTTATTATTGCATCCTACCACAGATTTGTCTGTCTCCTTAGTACAACATATCTTCTTTCTCTTCCACTTCTTCCTCTTCCACCTCTTCAACCTATTCCTTTTCGTCATGATTGTCGTCGTCGTCGTCTGCATCGTCCTCGGCATCGTCGTCATCATCATCTATGAGCTAGAAGCCGTTGTTATTACTGCTATTAATATTACCTGAGAATGTTTCGCCTAAATGACCGTTTCACGATGAAGAAACGCTAAACACTGAGAGACAATCGACATTTTATTTTTGTTCAGAATTAGCATAAAATGTCTTAGATTTCTCGACGTGGTCAAAAAACAAAAACAAAAAATCCCTACCATTCATTCCTATATAAATGTTAGCGCGTTTGTTCTGTCGACTCAAGGTAGGCGAAATTCCCCACCACGTGACCTCAACCCAAAGGTAAATAGCTTACAATGCCTTTCTCTCTCTGGCCACCCCTCGTTTGGGCACCCTATTTCATAGTCTACAATGCTGTCTGATTAGTCTCAGAAAAAATACGATATAATCAATTAAATTTTACTTGTTATCAGATTTCAGAACGTTTTTCGATATCGCTTTTGCTTTCCTTTTTATTTAAACTTTTTAAGTGTTTATGCATTTATCTATCCAGCTTGTGCTCTATTGCTTTAAAAAAAAACCATTAGTGAGAGGAGAAGTAATCGATATTTTTTCCTGAAAAGCAGAAAAGGCTTCAATTTATGTTAAGCGCAATACTTAGTTGCGTTTAATGCAGAGTAGAAAACGCGTAATGAATGCGTTTTCAGCAGCTCCGTCACCTTTGCCACTTCCATTTTGTCACTCAGTCCTCATTTTCAATGAACTATGTTTCTGACAAAGGGAGGACAAAATAGCTGTACTCAGGGCTGGCACTTGTTCTGAGTAGTTGCTTGAGATGTCCTTATTTTCGATCTGTATCTCTATCCTTATGGTCATGTCATTAATAAAAGTTCTGGATGTAAACTTTTTACATGGGCTGACGTTATCCGCCTGATAGTCTATGCTCTATGCCATATTAGTGGTTAATTGCTACGGCTTTATCTTATCATGGTTGCAAATATCATTCTTCGTTTTTTTCTCTGCTTTGCTCAAACAACTGCTGATCTTCTCCGCATCTTGCAATCCTAAATATTTCTCTAATATCAGGATTCTACATTCCAACGCTCCTGAGATTGAGACAAAACAAAATATATTGTTCCTGTGCAAAACAAACATTGGGCCGACATTTTCCCTAGATGAATTCAAGATTTCCGGATATTCAAATTGGACATCAAAATTTGACCCCCAAAATCGTCATGGGCATTGAATATGTGCCTATATAAGAGAGGGATTTCCATGTGGACGGGGCATCTCCAGAGAAAGATCCCAATTTGCCCTACTTGTTTTTCAGCATATTACAACAGTCGTACCTGCTCACTATCGACCCCATAACAACGGAGTTGCTATCATTAAAAGTATCCCTGAAAAATTGACCACATTCTGTCTACCTTCGGCTTAGAATCACGTCTGCGGAGATTTCAATGTTCACTACGTTGAACGGCTAATCTACTCAAACAAGACGGATAATGAGGGAGGTACTCCCAGGGTTTTTAGATTGAAAAATGAAAATCGTTCATGTATCCACCTGACTCCGACAGACAATCTACAAGTCTCCTTTACCGGTTTCTTACAACTTGTCATGATATGTGCTCATCATCCGTTCCCATTGGGATCTTCCTATCACTCAATTGTTTCAGTTAAGATAAAAACAAAACGGAATAAGTCCTCTGATATACTTCTCCATCGTAATATGTATCGATACTCTGTGGCTGACAGGGATGATTTCCAAACATTTATATCAGATATGTCTCTATCCATGTTCAAAAAGAATGTGCCCTCTATAATATCAGACATAAGTGTATGGTTTACTGTAGGTATAGATTGCTTCATACTCTCCCAAAAATTTCAGCAAGATCCCAACAGTCAACTCTACTTCACTCCAGAATGCACCGCCGCCATTGCGCACAGAAATCATTGTTTCCATTATTCTCAGCATAATAAATGTTGTAAAAGAAGTAATAAAAAATGCAAACGATTCGTATGCTGAGTACGTAAAGTTTAAAGTAGCTGAGCAGCGGCTTGGTTCCCATCAGTTTTGGCGAATAACAAACAGGTTCCTGAAAAGAAGCGTGTCCCCTATCTCTACCATCATCAATGGACCCGAGGTAATCTCGTCAATATTTGACAAAGCAAAACTCTTTTCTAAAACTTTGCAGCTAATTCTACCCTTTGCGATCAGGACCGTCTACTCCACTATTACCTCCTGTGACTGATAATACACATGCAAATTTCTGTACATGATGTTGCCAAACTTATCAAAAACCTTGATTTTAGTAAAGCAATTGGCCTCTACGGCATTCAAGTCATAGCGATCGAAAAGCTTCAACCGGAACTAGCTCCGGTACTTACAAAACTGTTTGAACATTGTCCTAAAGCATCTTGGAAAACTTCATCAGTCTGTCGTGTATTTTAAAATTCTGTTGATCGATCTTTTAACACAGACTAATCTTTTGTGCGTCATGAGTAAGTTGATGGAAACTTTGATAAACAAAGAATCGGTCAACCTCCTCGGCAAAAATAACCTGCTCAGTGACATGCACTATGGTTTCCGTTGTGTGAGATCTACAGCTTATGTACTGACTGTTATATCACACAGGATTAGTGAATCGCTCGACGGAGGCTTTGTCATATATTTGATAGAGTGTGAGATAAAGACTGCCAGCTATGGAATAGCTGGGAATGTCCTCTCAGTTATAAAATCCTTTTTTTTTCTTATAAGAGTAGTCGTGGATAGGCAGAAATGAGAAATGCACTGTATTAATGTAGGTGTCGCTCAAGGTTCCTTCCTGGGCCTAACCCAGTTCCTGATCTTTATCAATGATCTTCTAAATCAAATTTTATATCCTTCGTAGACATCTATGCAGACGACACAACAATCTATGGCGACACTTCAAAGGCCAGTAATAATAAAGGTCGCTGTGATTTACTCTCTTCATATCTTGAGAACTTGGTGCAATGGGGAAAAGGTGGTTGGTTAATTTTTATGCATCGAAAACTAAGCTTTTCTCCTTTCACCATAATCGTTCTGATCCTCATCACTCCCCAATGTAAATGACTTGTTTACGTTAGACTTTAAAACGGTTATGGTATAGTCAACTTGGTAGCAATCTCTCAGTATTATGTTCCATGGACGGGTAGTTCTAGGAAATAAACTTTGCTCATGGAATTTACGTTTCATTTCATGCATAGATCTATAAAGCAGCATTGTTGGCATTTGCTGTTGATAGACGAGTATCTGCTACGAATGTTCTAACTTTAAAATGTGTCTTCATTTTTTGAATGTCTCATCATTTTGTTTTGTCTTAAACAAAATATTCTCCACGAAAATGGTATTTTATCACATTATTTCTTTGACCGCCTCTTGTGAATTTAATCTGCTTTAAAAACTATTTTCTGGCCGCTTCTATTAAATCTAGCTAGCTATCCTGCCTATAAGGAATAGATAAAATCCGCTGTTTGTAAATTAGGAGAATCTTGGCACCGGAAAGGAAGATAGAGGAGATAAAATGAGTCTGAAAAAGTATAAGTTATCTCCACCGTGTTCTAAAAGTCACCAACCGTAAAAAGATTGTAAATATTGTGTACGCCATTCATTTAATGTTATTATTGTATTTGTCTTGTTGCGGTTTTCATCGTTGTTGCATTCACAAGAATAACAAAATTGGCCTTTTAATGACTTTATTTTGTATCACAGTCATGAGTTCCCTTTTGGTGAGTTGGGGTTTCCTGCTTTAATAAACCTTGTGCCAGACTTGTAGTAGTAGGGAAGCAAGCACAATCACACGAGCACAAATATCTCGAAATGGCAGCGCCAAATCTACTTGGCTCAGATTGACAGATGTTTATAAAACCGAGTCCAAGCTATCTAAACTTACAGCTATCGAAAGGTTAGACTTGCATATTGATATTAGGTTGTTCAACAATGACAATAATTCAGTGTCTTTGTTTTTAACGTGTATCCATGTGTCTTTCTCTCTTTTACTCGTAATTCTTTCTTTCGTATCATTCTCTCTTTCTATCTCATTTAGAGAGAAAATGATTATATTGTATTAAAGCGCCATCGAACACAGAGGTATAGTAGTTCAAGCCATAATTGCAAACGACGATAGACTGGTCGAGAATTGGGCTTGAATTTAAAATATTCCTTAATTGTTAAAATAAAATAATTTTATTTTTTTTTATTAAAAGTGTCTTTGTTCATTGATTGTACAATTATTCAGTTTCAGCCCAATAGTCCCTGCCATTAACGACGCTAAACATGCTGTCACTAATGACGCCAACCGAAGACTCGGAGAAGAGACTCACCAGCAGATGAAGCGGGCGTTAAATAAACCCTAGTGATCCATTCTTGATGCAACAGCAGCGAATATTAGCATTAGCCCCTTACTTTAAAATGGCTGTGCATATCTTTACATCATATTTAATACCCGGGGAACTAGTTGCGGTGTCTGGACATAACAAAGTAACTCTTCCCCGCAGACGATAGTAACATAATTTTATAAACAACTTTTAAGGAAAGAGATAGAGAGATAGAGATAGAGAGAGATAGATAGATAGATAGATAGATAGATAGAGAGAGAGAGAGAGAGAGAGAGAGAGAGAGAGAGGGGTGCAGAACTTGTAATTTTAGTTTGAACACAAAAAAATCTTTGCATATTTTTACATCGTAGGGTAAGTCCTATATTTGGAAGTTTGTGACGTTCCTAGTATCTTATTAGATTTTTAAAGTTTCGCCTTAATAGTATTTAAGCTGACAGATTGAGCTTTTGAAATTTTTTAGTTGTTATTATTATGTAATTTGAAATTTGATTTGAACTATTATAAAGTACTTTGCTACAGCCTATTTCGAAATCA
This sequence comes from Euprymna scolopes, assembly GCF_053919585.1. NCBI lineage: Eukaryota > Metazoa > Mollusca > Cephalopoda > Sepiida > Sepiolidae > Euprymna > Euprymna scolopes. The sequence continues at coordinate 8,304,076 of NC_136485.1, forward strand.
TATAGTCCTGCACAGAAAGTGGTATTTTTGAAATATTTTTCGATTATAATTGCAAAAGCAAAATTTAACAAAATGAATAACTCACATTTCTTCGAAATATTCTTAGCTCGTTAAGCCATGGATACGAACTACACCGAAAGCCCCCTCCCAAGGATATACCATCTCCGACCATGAACACTTGTTCAGTAAGGTGACTTGCCAGATTATAATTTCAATAGTTGCCAAAACCACTAAACTAATAATAAAATAAACTAATAAAATAGCTTTAATAATAATAAAATAACTATCTCCCGTCCAACACTGGGTAGGTACAACTCATAAACAATACAAAAATATAGTTGATGCCTCACATTCGATTTGAGTGCATTTCTTCCGATTAAGTGTTGCACTACTATAAAGCAATATTTTAAATAAAGTTGATTTTTTTTATATCTTAAGGCGGTTACTAATATTTACTTAAAGACTAACTTACGAAACGTTTATCTGTAAGTCGGCATTACATAAATACCCGAACTGCAATTATTGATATGTATCTATTTAATCTGCGCGGTTAACAATGAACAAAATATCTCAAACGAATACGTCATATACAGTAGCAATATTCAAATGTGTTTGTGCAAGATACGTCCACGTGTGTTTAAATTCCATCAGAAGTCGGGTAAGAGTTACGTGTCTAGGCAGTTACGTTACAAAGAGAAAGTCACTTATGACACGTGGCTAATGAGCAAATCAAATCTTTCTCGTTTTACTGAATCAGGAGAGAAGGCAGTTGTTTTTGGATAGATGCAAAAAGTCACTACCCCATGGGGTAGTGACTTTTTGCTATTATGTGTGTATGCTGTATACTGCAAAGAATAAAGTAGAAAAGATTATATCTGTAACGAAATAGAAGAAAATTAAAACGTTAATGAGATATTAGAGCTCAGTCGAGATAACCTCGTGCCATTTAGCTAGATATTTAAGGTGAACATAAGTACGAAACGATTAGCGTTAAAAAGTTAACCATGTTTCAGACGCAAAGTAATCATTATTGAGATTCGTTGTGGTCGGATTATTGGCTTTATGAACTATCGTACTACGTTTCATTGTTGGCACAATTTTTGGATTGAGGATTGGTCATTCATAGTATTTGGATTATACGGTTTTTAGTATAATCTTGTCTGTTATTTTCAAAACGTTTTGGCTGATGTGACCTCCGATTTTCTTCAGGTGCATCTTAATGGGCAACTCGCAAACCTATGCGAAATTTCGAGATGAAACTGCTATTGAATTAGCTTAAGGAAGATTGTTCTCACTACATCCGTAAGGGTTGGTTAAAAGTGTAACACGGGCCCTTAATGCAACGGATAAATGAGTTGATTGACAATCAATTCTCTTTTGAAGGTTGAAGCTTTAATACTCACTAGAGGCAAATACTAACTCAGAGTAAAATAAAATTGCTTTACTTTTTTACTCGGTCATGGCTGACGGAACGATAAAAATCTAGCTGTGTAGAATATATAGAAACGTACATTTTCAAAAACCGTATCGATTCAAAATGAAGATTTATAAGTTCAAAAAGATGCACCTGAAAAAGACCGAATGTTATATCGGCCGAAATATTGTGATTATAATCGTATATACTTCGTTTTTAATCTACAAACACTAGAGCATAGCATAAGATACTTATTTGCATGAATCGTCGGGTTAATCTTTTTTTTAATCGGTTGTAATATTTTTTTTTAATCAACGGCTTTCAAGTTGGATTCTATTGCTGGCTGCTAATGATCAAGGCAAACACGATAGCATAGTTAAAAAAAATGAATTATCAAAAGTTTTCTTACAAAAATACACGTCATAATTTTATGAATAGCAATGATAAGTCTCTTAACTATATCTTCAGTAATTACGTGGCGCAATGGATAACGGCGTTGGGGCACTACGTTCCAGGTGAGCATTGTTTGAAGATAGTGGTTTCAATCCGAGCCAAAAGCCGGCCAGAGGATTAGTTGGCTAAAACGTGGTTAGGCGACCCATATGGAAAGCAGTAATTAATGAAGATACAGTTAAAAGACTCAGTATTCTTATCGCGATAACGAAGACAAGAGGAATAGTTGATTGAAACGTCGTGAAACAACAACCATGAAAATGAGGATAACAGCCCGCAAATAATTAATTAAATAAACATACACATTACTCACATCAAAGGATTCCAATAATAAACTGATGATTCTAAGGGCCATAACTGCCAAGAATCGCTATCTCAATTAAAAAATTTAGTTTTGAAATCTATAAGCAAAAATCGTACAACATAAACGTTATAAACATCAAAGTAGATCATCGTCAAATATACGGAAAATATTGTTTTTAATAAGACAATAAGCTACTTAAAAAATGGGGCAAAGAGCAGATCAGTCGTAACGAAGTGTGAATATATGGTTGCTAATACGAAAATGGCTACAAATTTGGATGCAACTGAAATAAGATACCGTAACACTATTAACTCAGTAACAATGACCAAACTTTTAAAGTGCTTATCAATGTTTTTTTTTATTGAAATCGCTGGAGACAAGGCATAAAGCCACTTGATACATGTTGATAACAAGAACGAAAAATAATTATTGCAAAGATATGAGATGCTTATTCTTGAAAAGCCTAAGGCTGTAGTTAGTAGAAAAACCGTGAGATGCAAGAAAATTCTACAATTTTGCAGTCCTTGGAAAGAATCTTCTGCGATACGAAGCTGTATTACAATGTGCTATCAGAGCAACGAATTGAGAGATACCTCTAGACCAACGAGTCAAACAAGCTGGAACAAAAGAAGCAGGGAATATATCAGGCAATTCATAGGAACATGTACTAAAATAGTATTTTTACAAAAGACTGAGACTAGCAACATCATGTCTACAAGAGAAAGGTTGCAATGAAAGTGAAAAGGTTGGGGCCAAAGAAATTATGAACACGTTTCTGCAATATATCAATAACCTTCAAATGGGGCACAAATTCACCAGCCCAAATACAACAACAGTACTCTATTTATGGTCTCATGGTAGATTTGTAGAGATAGAGAATAGCTTCCGGTGGGAGAAAGTGTTAAGAACGATAGAAAGAACTGATTTTACGTAATTTTACGATTGCTTAATGATTGAGGATTGTTGCTATTTAATTTGATTCATAGGATATAATATTGGTTGTTCAATGGAAACCACAAAATGTTTTTTAATTGTTTATAAAAAATAATAAATCAGTCGTAGTTGGGGACAGCTCCAAATATAACGAAGTGGTGCGCTCTCGTGGTAAAATAGTACGTATGGGCGTATGTGAGGATATATAAGTAGTTGAAAGATAGCTGGCTAGCGAAAAATATTAGCATCAACAGCAGCGTTAAACACGTATGCAAATTGGCAAGTGTGCACGCGTTGACGTCTTGGAAAGAATAAGGAGAGAAAAAGAAAAAAACACACCATTACGTGGTCGAGAAAGAGAAGCTGGAGAAGCTGGACGTGTGAAGTCAAGCGTAATTTTGCGGGGGAAAATAGATTATATGGCACAGCGTTGTGAAACGAAAAGTCTTTTGAAATATAATGAAATGCGTGGTTTTGGAAGAAGCACGAAATTGATTTGCACTTAAAAAAATGTCGAATCGATTTTTTCTTGTTATAATGGACTATTCCAATAATTTTATTATTTTCTATTGTCTATTACTCTGACGTCGGATATGACGTCACGAGAAGGAGTATAAATAGAACTCACATAGAAGAATGTCTAGCAAGAGAAAGTGGAGAAGATGGATGCATGAAGTCGAGGGCGAGAAACCCTGGCTAAAGCTTGCGTAATTTTGTATGAAAAAAAAAGATTATATAGCACAGCGTTGTAAAACGAAAAGTCTTTTGAAAGATAATGAAATGCGTGGTTTTGGAAGAAGCACGGATTTGGTTCGCACTTAATGGTGAACTCGGAAACCTATGTGAAATTTCGAGATGAAACTGATATTGAATTAGCATAAGGAAGATTGTTCTCACTACATCCGTAAGGGTTGGTTCAAAGTATAACACGGACCCTTAATGCAACGGATAATCGAATTTTTCTTTTTTTCGTTTCATATTTATTAGTTCCTTTGCGACGGTACCAGACAACGTGTGGATTCGAGTGGTTGAAATGTAACGCCATGTAACGTTGCATAAATATCTTTCATTGGCTATGAAACTGAAATGTATTAAATTATGCCAATCTTGCCTATAAATTGCTCCACTTACTCTTGATCCTAATGTTTTAGTTTTAGGGCATAAGCAAAGAGGCACAAAGTAGTATTTTTCCAAGTCTTTGATACAGTCGCTCAGTCCATGAATGAACAATATAAATAGTGTGTCTAATGAAACGGTGAAGGAACGTTATTGTTGATGCTTTCTTAGTTTTATTCAGAAACAAATCCCAACCTGTTAAGGTTTCATATTGCTTGTAATTTGGTCAACGTTTTCTTCAATTATTTCGTTGCTAAGCATCCTTCCTCGTTCAAGGAGTTTAGTTTTTATGAAACAAATAGTGATATGAAAAGAAATGCAACTCGATAATATGTCTGTCTCGTTCTGCAACTCAGGCTGAGCTTTTCAGAGAGTTTTTTTCTCTTTCTCTTTCTGACACCTTTGTTAAGACGTGGACATCTCACGATCGGTCAATAAAAAAATCAATCGATGCGACAATCGATGACAAGGCTTGAATCTTAAGTTACAGGCCAGAATTGAGTACAGGCTGATTAGAGCAACCCACGGGACATAATTATTTCGTGAATTTACGCTGATATTTTACGATACTCTTTATATTTTGATGCTTTAATGAATTATAAACTCATTTCTATGTGTATCATTGAGACTCAGAATTAGTATTAGTACTACAGGAGTTAGTGTTCACAAGAAAATATCCGTTTCTTTACATATTAGGCTTGTATTACTTTCTTTTACGCAAGAAAAAGTGAGTTTGTAATAACAATTAAAGATAAAACTAGCAAAACACATCCTTAATAACAATTTTTCTTTCGCTTTCTATCTTTCCTTTGCAACTAAAGATTAAATTTTATTACTATTTGTGGTGATATTTCCTGTTTTATAATGGACTAATCCAATAATTTAATTCTTTTCAATTGTTTATTACATTTGTTTGATAATAAACACATATACTCATGGAGAGTGAGTGAGAGAGAGAGAGAGAGAGAGAGAGAGAGAGAGAGAGAGAGAGAGAGAGAGAGAGAGAGGAGAAAAGAAATGAAGAATAGGAGTGGCATTTATCTCAGACACATTGAAAAACGGTCGATAAATAAAAAAAAACTTAGTAATCAATCGATCAGCCGATTAGTGTTTCGTAAATAACGATTAATAATGTCAATTGAATTGAAGGTACACTCTGATATGGACAGCCTTATGTGCCCTAAATCGCTGTGTAAATAAAAATACTAATTAAAGCGTTATTATTTTGTTTCGATAAAATTTGAACTCAGATTTTTATTCTCTGTAGTTTTATAAATTAATATCAAGAGACGAATGTGAGTAAATGTTTATGATAAACTGAACAAAAAGTAGATACTAGCAAAGAAAACGCCAGGCTATATTTCTAAACTAGCTATAGCAACACGGCGTTGTCGGGGAGTACTTTCAGTTGTTTTATTTATTTCTCGTTTACCAGAGTTGATTCAGAACCCCTCCCCCCGAAAAAACAAAGAAGAAAAGTTAAAGTTGGATTTGAGTATAAGAATACAAATAACATTCCTAAGAACCGTCCAACACATGCCGGTATGTAAAACGAACTCTAAATCGATGATGAGATGATGAGATGATGATGATGATGATGCTGATGATGATGATGATGATGCTATTTTACTTATGGACCTTCCCGTCCTTTTCCAATTTTTAAATTAACATGTTCGTTATCTGATTGGTTTCGATAAGTGTTTGTGATGTTAATTAACGCGAGAATTATTTAGGTTAACTTTGGTTTTCTGTTAATGGAAACCAAGACATTGAAATCTTTTAAACATATGCAAAAAAGAAATATACTTTTAGTTGTAAGAGAAACAATTTATTCTACATTATTCAATGTAAATATCACGTTACTGATTTTGATTTTCCATTTTAATTAAATATTATTACATATTATAAGTTTTCCAGGCAGGAATAAAAGTATAATACTAATACCATGGTATAACAAATTTGATATGTCAGAAGAAAACTTCATAAGTTAATGATATTTAAGCATCATTTCGACATTGCGGCTGTCACGTAGTTGTATTCATCGTGCTTTGTGTAGGGGTCTCCTTTTTTTGCCCGGGGGTAGCTTTTTTGACCAGGTCAAAGTTGAAAGTTTTGCCTTGAGGTCGCGTTTTGCCTGGGGATCGTTTTTTCCCGGGGATAGTTTTATTTTCAGTTTTTTTTTTGTTCATGCTCAGTGTTTCTTTTCTTCTATTTCATAAATAGTAGATTTTGTAAATATAATCTGACGTAATGTTGCGTTCTGGCTACCGTATTCTACACTCGTAATTAAATCGGGTTCCATACTTGCGAATTTCTATACCAGTAAGATCATTAAAACATCCCAAGATCCATAACGAGATTTGAAGCCTATAACTTGTCACAGAAAAGATCTCACTCCGGAAGCAATTCTCCGCCTACATAAAAGACGAATACAGCCTAAGTACTGATGCCACGTCTGGGGAGGAGCTGATGAAATACCTTTTCCATGCCTTGATAGTGTTCAAAATTATGTTCGAAATCTAGTGGATGACGACCTATCACTCACAAAAGAGACGTTGCGAGTCTTTTTCTGCTGGTTCGTAATTGTCCTAGCTGGTGCTTGACTGAATTTAAACTTAAATGATCCTCTTGTATAACATTAACCAACTCGTTTACCTAAAACAACTGTCAATAATTTCTTTAACTCTCGATCAGTTTCTAAAACTAAACGAAAATTCTACGAGCAAAATTTATTTCCTAGAACGTGATCGTCATCAAATTTAATGTAAATAAGATATTGTTGAGCCGTCCTATTAAATAATCAAACCATACTCACGTTCCACCATTACCGATTATCTCACATTCAACCACACACTCGTTAACCCGTATCCTCGAGTAGCCTTTGAGCTTTCTTAGAAAAAAAAAACCCACACACTAAATCTACGCGGGTCGTTAAAATTATATTTTAATTTTCAAACAAGACTTTTTTGTGAAAGTTAAACTAACGTTATTTATGTTTTCGATTATCTATTACATTGATTTCTATGTAATCCTTTTATATCAGTTGTAATATTCAATGGTTACCTAGCAACGTTAATTAACAAATCAACTAGGAATCGTGATCAGGTGTTTAAATATATTATATCCATTAGCAAGTGTTTAAAATTTGATCTAATAATCGATATGTGCTTACTTCAAAATTGCTGACACAAAAATATGTAAATACATTTAAAAGCTCTAATAATGTGGAATGGTTTATTGTTAATGACATAAACAATCCAACTTGTTCTCTCATTATATTACACGCAGTTTTTCAGTTTGATCGACAAATTCCTATTTGATGACTAGGCAAATGCAATATAAATCAATAATTACGAGACTTTTTTATGTTTAAAAGCTGAAGTGGATAAGAATACATTACGTGTCACGTATTATTTGAATTCCTCAGATTACTTTTCTCATCTTGAGTGTTATTTTCACGTTTCGGTCGATGTGACCTCTAACCTTTTTCGTGTAAAACTCGGGAATCTTCCTGTCAAACTCAGGAAACGTTCTATAGAACTCGAACATCTTTATGTTAAACTCGGGAGTTTGCATAATATTTCGAACGGACTCCTTTATTTAATTGACGAGGGTATAATTTTAACAGATTGGTACACGACGATAAGAATCGAGTACGTTAGCAGGTTTAACTATGCAATTTGCACACCTAAGTAAGGAATGTTTAGAAAACTAATATGAAAAACAAATAGTAAATAGTAATAATAGTTGTAAATAGATGGATTTCAAAAAATAAAAAAGTGTTAGGAATGAAATTGTAAAGGATTTGAATTAATAAAAATATTAGTTAGAGACAATAACAAATGTTGTCCTCAAGGATTAGAGAAAAACGCAATTGAAGTTTTAGAACGAAAGGACTATTTTATGATATTAATTTAATGATCACGGAGGAGTTGCTTTGCCGAAAGATTCGCTTGGTAATCGATCGTCACCTTACGTCCTTGGAACTAAGAGGACGTTTACGGGCCGAGACAAAAATAATAAAGAGAACTAGGAATTGCGACACCAATCGCACGGGAGCATATAATGAAAATAAAAGAGATTTAAAGTAAACCAGAAGTAATCTTGCTATAATTGCATCCAAGTTGGGAGTATTTTTATTAGTTTCAAAACGAGTACCAACCACCAGAGAATTGAGGTTAGTAGTCCGTTACTAACTGTCATGTTTTATGAGACTGTTTATTGATGTTCATGTGAACACCTTTGCAGACATTTGCGCATACACAGTCCTAATTTATAAAACGTTAGACAATTATATGCACCGATGACAACTGCGCAGCGCATATTGTACATATATCTTTAACGCGCGTATATCGTATATGATTATAACATGTCGTTGTTTTGTGATGCGTTGATATGCTCGTGTAACAACATACTCTCATTCCATTAGCAATGACTGGATAAAACCATGCATGCGATCCCTGTCGATTAAATAAAATGTTCCTGTTTTACAAAAAGAAAAATTCAACTAAAATATAGGAATAAAGTAATTCAGTAATTTTTAATTATGTCGCTGGTGAAAGTTGGATATGACAAAAGAAGAGAAAAAAGTTATTTTTCTAACAATGTTCAAAATCCTGTCTCCTTCTGCACTCGCCCCCATTTGTGTGTAACTCTAGGGTGCTGTGAGAAAAACATAGAATATAAAAACTTATGACTAAAAACAATTAACAGGCAAAATATCAGCGGTTTGAATTTATATTATAAATTATTACAGCTACCAGGTGAGAAAAACATACATAAGTTATAATAAAAACAAACTTAACCCTTTAGAATTTTACATCCATCGTTCATGTTTGTTATATCGATTTTCAAGAAAACGTCATTCGTTTGTAACCTCATTTACGTAGATAATTACATCATAAAATTACACCCTGATCTTATGATGTCGGTCATATACATGTAAACATTTAATAAAATTGTTGCTATATTTAAGCATCATAAATATATATATATATATATATTTAAATGAGGGAGTAGTCACCAACAATGTGTATTTTTTAACATTATTTTATTATTCCGTGTCTTTGTTTTTCATTGAGAATTATATTTGGATCATTGTAATAATGTTTTTAAGTCATTGAAATCGTTTACGTACGTTTCAGACGGTCTGATGCGTCCTCGTCAGAAATTATTTTTTTACTAGCAGTTTAGCCTGGCTTTGCTCGGGCCCTATGTACTGTTCATAACTTTATGTGCATATGTATGTATATATTAAAAAATTTGGCTCATGTCCAGATAACCTGAATCTAAAATTTCTAGTCGTTAGACCCAAAATTAGCGGATGAGTTTGGAAGAGCCTGTAAAAGTCAAGTCTTTCAACTTTGACCTCTGAGCAGCCATATGTTCGCAGAAAACCTGATTAAAAAACTGCTGCATGTCTGTATAATATTTTATGTAAAATTTCAAATGTTTAGACCCAACATTAGCTGAATAGTTTGCTAGAGACCGCAAAGTAAAAATCTTTTTTAACTTTTCCCCTTTGGCAGCCAAATGTTTGGCCAAAAACCGAATAAAAATTTGCCTTATGTCTGAATACGCTTCATGTAATATTTCAAATGCTTAGAAAAAAATTGGCTGAGTAATTTGGTAGAGACCACAAAGGTCAAATTTTCTAAAATTTTGACCCCAATTACTTACATTAATTGTTTTTGGGCTCAAATAAAATGTTTCATGTCCAACTAACCTACATATAAAATTTTAAGTGTTTAGACCTAAAATGGACGGAGGAGTTTGGTAGAGTTTTCAAAGGTCAAATCGTTGAACTTTGACCACTTGACAGCCAAATTTCTGGCTGAAAACCGATTAAAAAGATTTTCCCAAAGATTTTCCCAAATCTCAATAACCCTTATCTCAAATCCCGAGTCTGTGGACGGAAATTCAGTAGTTCGGTAGGGAAATGTACACACATACACACACAGACAATTTCACTTTTATATATAGATTTGTTTTCACAGTCAAACAACATCGCAGCAAACTCGAGTTAAGCAAGCGAACAAACCGGAAGTTTAAGACTGGAGTTTCGCCCTTACTTAGAGTCATCAGTTAAACATTTCCGAGTTCGGGTATATTCAATTCAAATGAGGGTGACACTTGAGACTTTAATTTCTATTTACTGGCGTGTTTGGCTTGTGTGAGCTGCGACGTTGTTTCACAGGAAATATTTATATAATTTCAAATTTTGAAAATTGATAGATGTATGTTACATATAACCATGTAAATAAATTCCAATAACGTTTTTTTTTATCTTAACAAATTTATCTGATATCATAAAGTTGTTTATTTTGAACACTGTTGATCACGATCGTATTCGGTAAGCCTCTGTCTTGAATGCTGTCTTTTGTTGACCAGGAGTTCTATATTTATTACTCTTTATAATTTTACTACAACTTTACTACGCCAATTATAATAAACATTCATGGGTAAATGTAATTAACGAATTACCCTAAAAATAAGGCATGAGACAATAATGGAAAAAAAATCGTTTTGTAATTAAAACTACAATGATACTGTTATCTAAATATCTTTGACGCACACGCCTCACAACGCATTGCGCGGTCTGGCAGTTATCAGTAAAGATGAATGCTAGAATGTTTTGCCTGGCATTCGCACAGCATTGAGTTATCATTGTATTTTCCCTAGAGATCCTGTTCACTCTGTACATAGTTTAAAACTTTAAGAGAGCTGAAATTTAAAGAGGAAAAATAGGAGATTGTGAGCAATATAGCAAAGAATTGTCTTGTAATATAAAGTAAGCATGAGGCCAAGAATTAGTTCCAAAATGTTCTATTCTTAGAAACTCTAGTTCTAACAGCATAAGAAATAAAATTATAACATATCACTAACAGAAGCTAGTTTCGTAGTATCTAACGTTGGAATCGAAGCGTTGTTTCCATTCAAATAAAGTACGATTATTGGCTTGACGGATATGATCTTTCAAATATCGAAATAAGCAATTAAATTAAGATAGACGACGAAACTAAGATATCTGTGCATCTTTATGCAAAGACAATTCCATTATTTAGAGAATTACCTTCAACTAATACGACCTACTATTTTGAAACCGTTGTCAAGCGGTCATCATCTGCGTATGGATAAACTGGAGGAAGCTGCCCCTGTTTTGTTTTGTTTTATCCTATTCTCACTCTGGTGTGAGAGACGTATACATGACTGCCTGTTCAGATATTTAAGTATGTTTTGTTGTAATCGTACATCATTCAGTCGCTGCTATTAGTTCGTACTGATCGATAGTAATCGATTTCTGCCGTCTAATTTATGCCAAATTGCCATTAAAGAATTATCTTTATTTATGCGCAGGGTGCTGGTGAGATTGGATAATTGAAGACACACCCAGAACAAATAGATCAGTCGTTGCTGCCAAAACCTGGTGCTATTTTTATTTATTTTGTATAATCATGCTGAGAGAAGGTTAATTGCGCAAAAAATAAATATTTACGATCGCTCATTCATCCAGGTTTGCGGGTAGAATACGAAATGTATCCAAGGAAGATTATAAAGGGTACAATGAAGATAGATGGCGGAAGAAAGAGAAAGAAATAAAGAGGCGAACAGATTAAGACAGTTTAATATAAAGACAACTATTTGGTTTACTGCATCAAGATGTTAAGTTTGTATATAAATGCCACCCACAAGCAACGGACAGATTTATCGTTATAAAACATATTTTAAGGTAAAGTAAAAGATGGTCGCACACTTTTAGAATAAATTTATTTTGGATGAAATTTAAATGAGAAATTTGAAAATTTTGAAGTGTCGGAAACAACGATACAATCATTTTAGTTTCTTTTTTTGTTGTTGTAAGTCCAATATTTCGCTAAAAATAGATTCATCAAGTTAGAAAGTCCGGTTCGTTAGTTTTTTCTTTTCTTCATTTTGGTGTTATGGAGGAGGCGATGCCTCGGAGTAGGGAAGAAGAGAAATATACTTGTTCCGGTGGTTTCACGTGTATTTTGCTCTAGTTTCGATCGATACATTTAAAGTAAAAGTGTGTCACACAGTTTTAGAAGAAATTTATTTTGATTAAAATTTAAATAAGAAATTTGAAATAAGTGTGTGACCATCTTTTACATTAAATTTCCCGCTCGAAACTTGAGGAAAACACACGTGACACCACCGGAACAACACGTATATTTCTCTTCTCTTCTACTCCGAGGCATTGCCTTCTTCATAACACCAAAATGAAAAAAAACCAAACAAAACACACACACACACACACACACACACGCACACGAACCGGACTTCCTTCCTAGATGAATCGATTTTTAGCGAAATATTGGACTTACAACAACAGCAACAACAACAACAACAAACAAAAAAGTAACTAGAAATGATTTTATCATTATTTCCTAGACTTCAAAGTTTTCAAATTTTCATTTTTGTTTTAAGATGTTTGGTTGTTATAGAAATCGATAAGTAAGCGTTAGAACTTTAAACTTAGTTTTATTAATAGTGAATTTTCACCAAAATATTTCACGACGCTATCCAATTTTCCTGTGACCAGCAATATTCAATTATCGATTATAATTATCCAAGTTAATTGAATCAACAGACCTAAGCAAACAAATCACGAATATTCCAGAGAAAACGTTTCGAATTATCTGATTATAATATTGATTTTGTAGTAGGATATTTTTACAAGAGTATTCCGGGTTCTGATGTAGTCCCCATCATTCAGAAACAGCAAATGGGTGTCTTATTTTCATTTTTAAATGCAAAAGCATTTTAAAATAGTTATATCTCCTTAAAGACAGAGTTCCTGAGAATTATTGATTTTATAGACATTGGTCTTTATCAAGTTCTGTTATATCATATACTTTTGATTTTATTTCCACTCATTCCATCTCCAAAGACTATTCGTGCTTGAAGATATGTGTAACAAAAATACAACTCACACAAAGGACATTAAAGCCTATTAAACCTTCCAGGTGACAAGTTCGAGTAAGAAAAAAAAAGAACAGAAAAAATATTGTGAAGATGGATTCATTATATGCATGTTTTCATATGAAGGGAATAGGTGCTATAAGAAGGACGAATTAATGAGGGCAAGTTGTCATTCTTTCGACAACCGGAAGTAGTAGTATTCTAAGTTATAGTTTAAATTAAGAGGAGTGCGCACGAATTGTGGCGTTGATGAAAATGACTTGTAATGTTTGTTTCATGTACATCTTGATCTTTTTTTTTCTTTTTGTCGCCTCATGATTCTTCATAGATCCTAGGTAGACTCTTTATACCAGGTTGCTTTTTGCTGTATTTATAATTTCTACGTACCTTCATTTGATCCTTCTTATTCTAAAACCTGCAATCAGAAGGTTTAATTATTTGACTTTGGTTTGTGCTATTTCCATTTCCGAAATGTTCGTCATAGACTAAAAAGCTGCAGATCACTAATATCTTGCGCCCGATTTTCACAGCTGTTTATCTGCTTTTGTTACATATTTCATAGTTTGGTGTGACAAAATCATATACAGAATTCATTTACACCTAATTCAATCACAGGAATAATGTGTAACTCCTGCTCTCGTGATGTATAAGGCACATTATATCACAGGCATAACAAAGAGAGGGCAGATACGAGACACATCTACACATTGGAAGTGAAATAAACAGACACTAGGCGCAAGGAAGAAAATGTATATGGACATTTTTTGTTGTTTTTTCTCCATTCATATTTGGTTAAACTTCCGTACAGATTCACAAGTTCGATCTAATGATTGTCGAGTTCGAAAAGTTACATCTGCAAAAAGTCGGATGGTTACAAAAATGAAATAATATCCTAGATGAGAGCACTCGTCTAAACAATTAAAATATTAGAAAAAAACTACTTAACATATGTATAGGAATTTCTCTGTTATGCTTACCTTTAAAACAGAATTTACGTCGGTAAGCGCTCAGTCCGTATGGACACCTTTAGAATTGCCGTTGTTGCGACGTAATTAAACCATCTATTGCGATTATTCCTTGGCATACACGAACAATGCACATAAGGCATAAGAATACTGGACATCGCAGTTCAGTCACGCATTCAATATGTGCAGAACTTTTTGTTCGCTTTGAAGAGGACAAAGCGATAGTAATTATGGCGACATTGCTCGGTATTTTGCTTGCGGCCATTTTGTCTTCACAATCACCACATTGCTACAATGAGCGAATGACATTCATACTCAGACGATGTGAAACCTGAAAAATGTTGGTCACCTGGTCGAACAGCAGGAAATGAAACATTCATATAAAAACCTCGCTAATGGCACAAAAAATCAATCTTTTAATCAGTGATTAAATGCGAACGATGGTTTTAAACGTGACAGGTCGTGACCTTCGTAAATCGGATGTCTTCTCACTGAAAAATGACGTCACACTTAAGGTCTAAGCAAGCAAGAATTTTCAAACAGACTGTTGACAATGAATGAGCTTTTTTTACAGTAAAAAATTAGAAAACCTTTAAAAAATCGAAAATAAAATCACGATTTATACTGAAACTAAACTTATTCAATATTAAAAAAGAAAAATGGAAATGAATTTATTGTGTTTATTTTTGCGAAACAACATCCTGCAAATAAAGATTTTATCGTTTCGTTGATTTTAAAATGCGAATTCGTTTATTATTTAATAAAAGTATAGCATACAAAAACAAGAAAATAAAGGAGCACGGCTCTGAACGTTATTTAATATAAATTAAAAGTAAACTCCAAAATATGTCCGTAAAAATATTTTTGAAGCAGAAGACAATCAAATGCTGCAAAAACTGAATTATTATTTTGAGAAACGATGAAACAATAATAAAGCAAACAATTTAAAATCTAATCAATTTCGAACAACGAAAGCGAACGTTAAATATTTTGTAGAAACAAAAGCGACCGCAAAAAGAAAACAAAAAAACAAGTGTTATGAATATTTTTCACTCTCTTTCTCTTTCTCTCTTTCGTTCTTTCACTCTCTGAATGAAAGAGAGAGAGAGAGAGAGAGAGAGAGAGAGAGAGAGAGAGAGAGAGAGAGAGATTGAATTATAATGCTATTGTTTTATATAGTCGAAAACAGACGCATAGCAGTTTTCGCTGTGGCGCCATCAACGATGAACACATCAAGTCAGCTTCATATACTTCTACAATGTTAAATGTAAAACATATAATTATCTACTTTTTTTATACAATATGCATGCGTGCGTTTATTCTACGCAGCGTTAAAATTTTCAGCAGAGGTCCCTTATCTTTACACGCAACATCGCAACGAAAAAACACATGCCAGCCAGTTATAGTCGATGCCATATCGATACGTTGATATTTATACCATCCATATGCCTATCACTTGATCGTGTCTAACAACCTTGGAGCTGTTTGCCGTTCCCGGGTGTTTCTCAACCAAGTAACACTCTCAAGCAAACGATCGTAGCACATCTGTATAATAATATTATTTCAGCATGATCTGTATTCTACATATATACTAAAAATGATTAAGTAATGAATTTTGTAGGTATTATATAACTTGTTTATGCAAAATCTTAACACTATTTGAAAATAAATATATAAGTAATTTTAGTTAACACGGTTTTATGGAAATTCTCCTTACTTTTTAACAAGAATGAACATTAGTTTTAAAAATATAATTATTCGAAAACATTTCCTTAGAAAAATAATGAAATTAAAACATTATTTTGATTCGATGCCGTTTTAATGAATAATGTTTTAAGTTCATTATTTCTCTAAGGAAGTTTTTTCATATAATTATATTTTGAAAAAGTAATGTTCATTCTCGTTCAAAAGTTATAAATCAATAAACACAAATTTCCATAAAATATAACGGAAATAGATACATTTAAAAGAAACAAATAAACAAGTTAAAACACTTACCGTTGAGGCTAAACGTTTGGTACTTTTATTGGCTACCGATATCGAAAACTAACAATCTATACACAACATGAATAATACCGTGGAAAATTTTATTCATCATTAAAAGAATAGACTGGAAAAATGGATTGTAAAATCTTATGAAAACATTATTTTTTAAACAGCTGCGTTTTTAACTTAAAATTTACGTCACGTTTGAATCAGTAAATACACTTAACGAATAATAAAAAGAAACTTCACAGTATTTTCCCACCATTTATTTATTTTTCAACCTATTCTCATGCAACTTGGCAGGCAATCTTATGTAAAATTGTGTGCTCTTTCTGATTATGTAGTCAAATATGATGTATCTCTTTACCATAAGCTATGAATTATAAATTAAGATGTACAAATTTCAATTTTTTTTAAACCGGCGCATGGTATCATACAGTGGGTGTCTATTTATGAACAAAACTAAGTATTATAGTCGTATTTAAATATAGGTTAATTGTGAATAGGCATTTACCCGCCTCCTCACCAAAGGAGAGCTTAATCTGGGTGTAGCCATTGAATGCCTAAAGAGCATTTATGGCTGGTATTTACTACTCCCCTCAAAGAAAAAAAATTGAGTAGATATGAATTAATCTCAGAAATAAATCAAAGAAAATTTTTCATATAGATTTTGGATTTCTGTGAAAGATGGAAATCCCCATAGTCGACCAGAACTTAGGCATTTTCTGACCATTCCAATTTTTAATTTTGTAAATCCTCTCTATCTGGCCCAAAATATACCCCTATTTTCTGAGATTCAACCATAAATCATACTCTAGATGAATCCTTAATGTAACTTTCACAGTACAAGGAATTCTGATAAGCAACAACTATATATTCACCAGTTGATGGAAAACACTCTCTTATAATTGCATGTGCCTCAAATGTAAAGCATTATTTTAGCCTTCGGAAAGTAAAATGCAGTAAATTTGTAATCAGTTTTAAGACTCCATCCACCATTTCTTTGAGACAGAAAAAATAAGCATCCTTTGCAATAGTAAAATCTGTGGGTCTGTGGGCGTCGAATTTCACATCTGTAAAGTAAAGAGGTCAAGTTAAGCCTGACAGATGGCCTGTCATACCGATATTCCAAACATCAACATGATAGTGTGTAATAATACTTTTTATAGAGATATGTGAGCGCACTTATTTACCTCGCTCTGTAAACGCAACAGACTGCCGTCTACAACTACCTAAAAGAAATTTCTTTTTATGCACTAGAAACGAAACGGTATTTCCGTAAATAGACTTTCTTTCCAAGTACTCCCAATCTTTGGAACACGTATCCACAAATATTGATCGTCTATATATAAATACTCTTGTAAACGGCTCTGTTAATTTTAATCAGCCTTTGTAAGGCTTTTATAATGTTGCCTACCATCTAACTGACGATATCATTAATCCTTATCTTCAAGTGACTTTTAGATTTGGTGAGTGATAATCTATTTTTAAAATAAAAAATGTTCCCGACCAACTATCTATGGCTACAAGATATGTTCATTACGAAAACAATATTAGATCATTATTATTTACTCACTAAGAGTAGTCACACAAGATATCATCAAATATTTATCTTTGAGAACAACTTGTGGTGTTCTCTGGAGTCTTAGTGACAACAAGTCTCCCTAGATTTCTAGTACTCTCCGCTTCTTTCGATAACTTTGCAAAAGTATTTGCGTTATCGCTTATCATTGATTTATCAATGGCAACATGTATTGGTCTTCACTAGAATTTGGGTACTAATAAGCTTCCCCATAATCCCAATCCTCTTTGCACCTTACCAGCGGAGGTATGGCTAGTGCTGTCTCTGTTCAAACAAAGGAGGTCACACATATAACCCAGCAAAAAAAGGGGGAAAACGGACAGACGTGACAGGCATTCAAGGGATCAACACCGCGGAAGTATTGCTCTAATCTACTCACCTCCTCATTCCGTTCTTTTCCATCCTCTAGCATTTTTATGACGCGGTAATGACGGCCAGAAATATTTGATATTTTTTGTACAAAAGAGATTACAAGTTTTGCTTCCTTGCTGACGAAAGATCGACTACGCAATATGCTTCATTATTATTAGCTCACAAAGAGTATTCACACAGGTCATCAAAGATATCTCTCTGAAAACAACTTGTAGTGTTCCGTGGAAACTGATAAACAACAAGTCTCCCAGATTTCCAGTAATCTCCATCTTGTTTAATAATATTGGCAAATAAATTGGCGTTACCGCAACAGCTGCTTAACATTGAATTCTCGCTGGCAGCGGCCATCGGTCTCTACTGGAATTTGAGTGGCAATAAGCCTCCCCAATGTCCCAGTTCTTTTCGCACTTATACATTATTTTCATTATTGTTATTCGTTCTATCTTTCCAGCCATTCCCATGATTCCAATTTCTCCCATTTATTTTTCAAAGTTCTTTTGGAATTGTCCCTAGTGCTCCTACTATTATAGGCATTATCCTGATTTTCTTCATTATCCATATCCCCCATCAGCTCTCTCGTTTGCTCTGTGTATTTGATCCTGTTCCCCTTTTGTTTGGTATTCACCCTGTGGTCAGCTGAAACAGCAAAATCTACGATTTGACAGAACTTTTCTTTCTTGTTGATTATTATAACATCCGTTTTTTTGTTGCTTGGATGGGTTTGTTTGTTTGTATGTCTATGCCCCATAGAATTTTTTAATTCTGTTTTCAAGTACTGTTGCCGGCTTATACTTGTACCATTTGCCTGTGCGTTCGAGATGCAGTTGTTTACATAATTTCAAGTGTACTGCCCTTCCCCCCACACTTATTCGTGTCTGTTCTTGCATTTCTTTTGGACCAGTCTGCTGCATTCGCTTACTATATGGTTTATCGTTTAATTTCTTTGTCCACAGATTCTACATTTTCTGTTTTCTTGTGTTTTATCAATATTTGCTTTTATGTGGTTTGTTCTTATCGAGTTATCTTGTGCTGCAGTTAATAGGGATTAAGTTTCTAGGTTTACATGTCCTTTTCGCATCCATTCCCTGGTGTTTTATGTAATCTTATTTTTTGTCATCCGAATGAATCTTCCGTCTAGTTGTTTCTCTTTCCATTTTTCTTTTCTCGTCATTTGTCTCTCTGTTTTCTGTTTTATTGATTTTTTCAGTGTAATTCGCTGCCATAATTATACTTTCAATGTTCTGCATTATGTATTGTTTTTTTTTCTGTGTCATTAACACAGTCTTCCATACAAATCAGTCATCTCCCGGCGTCATTGCTTTTCATGTAGAGTCGGTCAACATCGTCCTTTGAGTGTAGTGCATTGTGCATGGCCATGAGTTTCCTGGTCTTCTTTTGTCAACTCTATGAACGGCCCACAGTATCTTACTACTGATACTGCCCATGTATTTAATTAGGTTTTTGCTATATAATATCGTTTCTAGGAGTTTTCTTGTTCTCCTGAGGTATTCATTTCCAAGTCTCTCTTTCATTTCTGTGGCTTTAATGCTGTCTACTTCCAGAATCCCCAAGTATTTGTAGGCTATCGTTCCCCTGGTGTTCTCTCCATTTGGTTGGGTAGTTCTATGCCTTCTGTTGTCTCCAGTTTTCCCTCTCTTATAACTAGTATTTTTCATACCAAACTCCATTTGAATATTCTGACTGAAGATCCTAGCAGTGTTTATTAGTGTCTCTGGTTCATTTTCGGTCCTTGCAAACAGTTTCAGATCGTACATGTCCGTAAGGTGGTACAGTTTTCCTCTGCATTAGAGAATTGTATCCGTCTCGGCATTTTCTCAGTATACTATTCAGGGACATCATGGCTATGATGAACAATAATGGTGATAGTGAATCTCCTTGGAAGATGCCTCTTTGTATGTTAATTTCTGTTATGCGTTGTTCATCAGCTGTCAGTTCCAGTCTCCATGTTCTCATTGAATTTTTAATCACGTTGATGATCCCGCTTGGTATTTTATACATTTTTAAGCATTTTATTATCCATGCCTTTATTTAAAATTTAGCTATGACATGGATTGAATACAAAAAAAAAAAACGTGCGGCAATATTTCCCAGTCAATCCATGCCATGGCTAAATTTTTTTAAATTTCTTTACATCCTGCAGGATCTTTTGATCTATATATAGCAGATCATGTGTTCCTCTTTTTCCTTTTTGGCATTCTTTCTGTTCCTCGGGAAGAAGTCACCGGTTATTCAGAGGGTGGTATATTTGTTCACTCAGTCGTGTTGTTAGTATTTTCCACATAGTGGGTAAACATGTGATAGGTCTAACGTTGCTGGGCGCGGTTTCTTTCTCTGCGTCCTTCTGTATCAGTGTGGTTTTACCTTCTGGTACGTTTGTTTCTTGTATACATTTTCTCAGGTTTTGAGCTAGCATTTCGTGTAATATTGTAAATTTTGTAACCAGTATACATGTATCCCGTTGTGACCTGGTGCCATTTTTCTTATAGTTCTCTTTAGGGTTTCCTTGCTGATTCATTTACTGTTCCTTCTTAGATTTGTTGTAGCTCTTCTGTCATGTCTTTCAACCATTCTGCATTTCTATTTTGATCACGTCGTTCTTCCCATACCTTACTCCATTTTCTTTCTGTGGGATTTCGTCGTCCTTTTTTTGTCTTCCCCCGTTCAAATTTTGGTAGAATTGGCCTTCATTGTTTTCAAATGTCATGTTTTGCATGCACTATTATTATTATTATTATTATTATTATTATTATTATTATTATTATTATTTATATTATTATTTATATTATTATTTATATTATTATTATTTATATTATTATTTATATTATTGTTATTTATATTATTATTATTATTTATATTATTATGATTATTACTTTTATTATTATTATTATTATTATTATTGTTAAAATTACTATTATTATTGTTATAATTACTATTATTACTATTATTATTGCTATAATTACTATTATTATAATTACTATTACTATTATGATAATTACTATTATTATAATTAATATTATTATAATAGTTACTATTATTATAATTATAATTACTATTATTATTATAATTACGATTATTCTTATTAATATTATTATTATTATTATTATTATCATTATTATTATCAGTTGTAGAAATAGTAACAGTAGTTGCATTCTGTCACATTAAAAACAGATAAATTACATGTAAAAATAGCATTTAATACATATACAATAAACCCAATAAATAAAGGATGTTATTTAACATAACGAAAATAGAATTGAATATATACAATAAACCTAATAAATAAAGGATGTTATTTAACATAACGAAAATAGAATTGAATATATACAATAAACCTAATAAATAAAGGATGTTATTTAACATAACGAAAATAGAATTGAATATATACAATAAACCTTATAAATAAAGGATATTATTTAGCATAACGAAAATAGAATTGAATATATACAATAAACCTTATAAATAAAGGATGTTATTTAACATAACGAAAATAGAATTGAATATATACAATAAACCTAATAAATTGCTGATGCAATTCTCTATCTATATAAGAGCCAGATACGTCCAAGGATGGAGTACTGTTGCCACATATGGACAGGAGCTGCTAGAAAAGACTTGTCCTGCCTTGATAGGGTTCAAAATAGACTTCGTGGCCTGGTGAGGGATGTCCTTTTCTCTTCACTGCAACCTCTGTCTCACAGAAGAGATATTGCGAGTTTGTCTCTGCTTTATCGTTATTTTCATGGAAAGTGTTCGACTGAGCTTCAATCTATGGTCCCCCCTCGCCAAACTTTCACAAGAAACACTAGACTAGCTGAAAACATTATCAATAATTTTCCCCACTCTTTATGTGTACCTAAACCTAAACATAGATTCCATGATCAAAGCTTCTTTCTTTCACTGCACGCCTGTGGAATAGTCTTCCGTTTTCCTGCTTTCCAGCTTTCTATAATATGGTTGTCTCCAAGTCCAACGTGAACAAGTTTCTGATGAGCCGTTCCACTTAAGTTAACAAATTTACCGAACTTCCATTACTATCGATTACTATATTGTCCTTTTGACTACTTTACACTCTTTAACCCTTATCCTTGAGTGGCCTATCGGCCTTGATAAGTGGTGACGTTTATGTAAAAAAAATATATATACAATAAACCTTATAAATAAAGGACGTTATTTAACATAACGAAAATAGAATTGAATATATACAATAAACATAATAAATTAAGGATGTTATTTAACATAACGAAAATAGAATTGAATATATACAATAAACCTAATAAATAAAGGATGTTATTTAACATAACGAAAATAGAATTGAATATATACAATAAACCTTATAAATAAAGGATGTTATTTAACATAACGAAAATAGAATTGAATATATGCAATAAACCTTATAAATAAAGGATGTTATTTAACATAACGAAAATAGAATTGAATATATAGAATAAACATAATAAATAAAGCATGTTATTTAACATAACGAAAATAGAATTGAATACATACAATAAACCTTATAAATAAAGGATGTTATTTAACATAACGAAAATAGAATTGAATATATAGAATAAAAATAATAAATAAAGGATGTTATTTAACGTAACAAAAATAGAATTGAATATATACAATAAACATAATAAATAAAGGATATTATTTAACATAATGAAAATAGAATTGAATATATACAATAAACATAATAAATAAAGGATATTATTTAACATATTGAAAATAGAATTGAATATATACAATAAACATAATAAATAAAGGATGTTATTTATCATAATGAAAATAGAATTGAATATATACAATAAACATAATAAATAAAGGATGTTATTTAACATAATGAAAATAGAATTGAATATATAGAATAAACATAATAAATAAAGGATGTTATTTAACGTAACAAAAATAGAATTGAATATATACAATAAACATTATAAATACTAAATATTATTTAAAATCATTAACTTCAACATATTTTATTTAGTGTAAAAATAAGTATTCTACCACGTTTACTTTATCTCAGGCATAACAACGCAATTGTCTTAATAAAAATATATGAAATCCGATGCATAAGAAGATGTCCGATTGTATTAAGTAACACAATTGTTGTTACAAATTCCAGGAGATAACTTTCAGTCCACATTTCTGTATGATAATAATAATTATATGAGCCAGACTAAAATTATCTCTTTTCCTCACACAGATTTTTTTTCGGAAAAAAGTATTAAATAAAATATACATTATAATTGGAAAATAACTCCCTTTATTTAATTACTACAAGAAAGCAATATTAAAAGGGAATGCGATTTCCGAAATTCGTTTGTTCACTTTTGCAGACAAAACACAAAAAGATTGACTACCCTTCTTTTTTCGCCATATACAGAAGAACCCCGAGATACGATGGCCTCATAATACGTTTTCACGATCTGGAATACGATGTTTTCCTACTCCTGGTTACGGTTTTTTCCCAGCCTTATGTTGTTTTTAATAATGTTATTTGATTATATACGTGTGTATTATATACTGTACTGTGTTTTTTTTTTATTATTAATTTTTAATATGTAATGTATAGAATTTTTCATAGGCGATTTCACCTTACGATCCCAAGCCTGGAACGGATTAATGCCGTATCCCGGGGTTCTACTGTACTTATATTTTTTACATATTTTTCTGAAAGTAACATTGATTGGAAAATAACTTCATGTTATTAAGTGCTCGTGATTGCAGAAATACAATTCTTATAGGGATGAGCATGTATAATAGCTGAATCGCATCGGATTTTATTTCTCTTTTTGCTTCTCTTTATTCCATTATCACTCCAAACAAGGCACAATGCCACTTTGATGTAGGGGGCTACTATCTGGGCCATAAGTTGCAGGGGTACTATGTAGGGAGATGAGAAGCAAAATGCCTGTTCACATTACTCTTAAACTTCTGTCTGTAAGTATAGTTCTGAAAGCAGAATCCCGGAAGAGTGTTCCAAAGTCTAGCAGTTCTAAAAAGGAAACTATTGGAGTAGAAGACTTTCGTATAACAAGGGATTTTTACTTTGTAGGGGTGAAATTTTGCTGCTGGTCGGATTTGTCGGGAGTATTGACGCCGAGAGGGTACAATGGCTTGTAATTCGTTGGAACATTTTCCGTTAAAATACTTGTAAAACATGCAGAGGTATGTAACATTTCATAGATGGTACAGAGGCTGAAGTTTAGATGACAGGTTGGCGACTGTCTTTTGGTCTCTGTCCAGGAACGAGAGACTAGTAGCAGATGCACCAATGAATGACAAATGGTGGCGTGCTACTCAATACTTTCAGGCGTAAGTAACTTTCGAGCACGTTAGAGAGAGCCCACTTTCCTCGCAGCGGCCCTGGCATGCTCTCCTGAATTCTGACCTTATTTAAGAAAGATTTAATTATGTTGTATATGTCAAATAGTGCCATACAATCTGATATTTCTAGGAAGACCATTGTGTCAAACCCTGTCAAAAGTCTTATATATATCTAGGGATACCGCTCTACCCTCCCATGCCTTATGCAGAGTATGGTATATATGTTCAGAGTACAGTAAGAATATTTGCTGTAGAACAGGATTGCCTAAATCCATATTGTTGATCGGTCAGAAGTTTAGCAGCTGTAAGATAATAGACTATAGCTTTGTTAATTATGAACTCAAATATTTTGGCGAAAAGCGGGAGGAGGCTAATGGGGCGATAATTTAATGGGGTAACTATTTCGCCAGAATGCTTGTAAAAAAGTTTTCAGCAGTCAAGAAAGCAAGATTCGTTCAGGCATTTATTGTACAGTTTTGAGAGGACTGGAGCAACCTCAACAGAGCACTTGTTAATGGCACAGCCGGGATGAGAATAGTTTTTTACATCATGCACATGAGAAGAGTTGATTTTCAGATCCTTTAGTGTGGCATCTGTCCGCAAAAGAAAATCAGGGAAGGAGTGGCTTGTTGGGTCCAACGTGGAGTTTGAGGCAAACCGATTGGCAAGCATGTTAGCCTTCTGGGTATCCGCGCAAACAACCTCATGGTTGTTGGATCGTGAGGACATTGTTGATTGCCCATTATTACGTGTAAATAGATTGCCTATAAGTTACGTGTAGTAAATAGATTGCCTATAAGTTACGTGTAAATAGATTGCCTACAAGTTACGTGCAGTAAATAGATTGTAGATTTTCTAGAAATCACGGGTTCGTAATTTCTGTGCTCTGATGCGTTTTCTGGTGGTTTCGGTATATTCTCTCTTAGCTGTCGCTATTTGTTTCTTACGATTACTTCTAGCTCCTATACACTTTTGTCTGTTTGAAATCGACTTATGTCGGTGAAATTTGCGGTATGCATGCTGCCTTTGAGCAAGAGCAGCTGCACAAGTAGAAGAAAAGAATTGGGGAGAGTGGAGCTTGCTATAGAATTTCCGCATGTGCTTCAATTGCCGTTTTGAACCATTCAGTGGTCTCATTTGCGCACTGTTCAGCGAGAAGAGAAAATATATTTCCCTATGGGGCATCTATGATAAGATTTCTGATGGCTTCTCCGTCAGTCTTCTTATGATACCTTGTTTTGAACAATGGCTCTTCAGGTTTTGGTCGAGAGTCAAAGCCAAATACTATATGGATGGTTGCATCCTCCACCAGCGTCAAAGGGCTGCGTGGAAACTGCATCAACTGATGTCATAAATAAACCCTACTTAATTATATTAATGGGCCACAACTTATCAAATCTAAAAATATTCTTTAGGATAGAAGTTAATCGGATTGATTAAATTAGGTAAACAGTTAAATAAATACCATCAAATACAAAAAGACATCCATGTATAAATAAACAGTTAAATAAACAGAAGCTGCTTTATTAATATCTATTAATATGAATGACATATTCTATTGAAAAATATGTGATTACATTAAGTAATTTAAACTTTAATTATATGTATGACGACATTAGTTGCATAAAATGCTTAGAAAAGTGAAAATCCATCATGTCATGTAAATGTGAAAATTGAGATAAAAATGTGAATGTCTAACGTCAGTGAAAGTATTTGTATTCAACAAAA
This sequence comes from Euprymna scolopes, assembly GCF_053919585.1. Taxonomy (NCBI): domain Eukaryota; kingdom Metazoa; phylum Mollusca; class Cephalopoda; order Sepiida; family Sepiolidae; genus Euprymna; species Euprymna scolopes. The sequence continues at coordinate 8,330,217 of NC_136485.1, forward strand.
TTGCGATGATATACGTGATCCACACGTTCATTGGACAACCGTGAATGCATCATATGAGGCAAGTTTAAAAACTTGTGAAAACATAACGTAAGTTTAATATTGAATAAAAGGTACGAATGATCAATCATTTAAAATGTTTTTTGAAAATATGAATACATCACGTAATTCGAATGTTTGCTTAAACTGCGAATTAATTAATTAATTAATACCTCTAGCAAAAGGCATAAATGCATCAGGTAATTTAACCGTTTATAATCGGTGTTTATGTATCACCTAACTTAAACGTTCAGTATCAAAATATTAGAATTAAGTGTAAATGTTAACGTCGATCACACTGACGCATTATAAACCAGGTCTGTGAAAAGTGAATGATGAGTGGTTAAACAATAGAAACAGCAAAGTCGAATGATAACAAATTACGTTACATGTTCGAGTTAAGAGAACAGGGTTTCCAGATAAGTATCTCCGGGAAGCCGTGTGAACAAGACACCACCAATAATGTAAAAAACAAATTGAATCTAAGGCAAAAGTTACTTCCGTTTGTTCTCCTCATTTCAGTAAATTAGAAAGTTAAATTCAAGAAGTAAATTAGTCTTTCTTCTAAATTTATTCGTTTTAGATAAAGTCTTTAAAGACAAATCAGCAAACGTCTCCTTGTGTTTTTCTCCATGAATTTAGTTTCGTGCGTCTTAATTAAGCAGACAAGACGATCGAAAACTATTCATGAAACGCGATGTAGGGAACAAAAAGACTAAAGGGAAGAAAAGGTGCCATGCAATCAAAAGAAAATGTCGGAAAGCGCTTGTTATAAACAATGGCAACGTTTATTTTCACAAACTTCAACAAACATCACGGAATGAGAGTGATTGTGGTTGACTGGCTAAATCAAGTTTTTTTTTAGAAAATCTTAACTGTAATTAGGCATCGTTAATGATAAAGAATGTAGTGGCAACGAATTTGGTTATTTAAGCGGCAACAAAAAACGAACCTACTCGATTTTTCGCTTTGAGTATCCTATACTTATTGGCTCGAATCCTTGAACAATCAGTTGCTGATTAGTCAGCCAATGGAGACTACTGACCAATGGCTATCATCGTAACAATAACACTGGTTAGCCTCTGATTGGTTTTAGATAATCAGCCAGTCAGTTGCAGACATTGGGAGGGGCTCTACAGATCAATTCTGTGATTAGTTGATGACTGATGTATAGCCGCCATGTCCTTGTGCCAAACTTGTACTCAATTCCAAGTTATGCCGATTCAAAATGTTTGTCAAGTGAGAAATATATTTATTGTTTATAATTTTGAAAATTATGATTTTCAGCATTTGCAAACACCTGCAATTTGTTTTAGTTTTATAGGTTTTTGATCAAGTCACAATCGCTTTGCACTTGAAATGTTGGATTCCCAAATCGAATTTATTTTACTTATATAATTTGTTTTTAATTTTGAAAGGTCCATACACCTAGCAGATGTTTTTTTATTAACAGTTTTATAGGTAAAATCCTGTTTATGCTCGGATCACCATCTTCTTGCACTGAATGACAGTTTATTACACTTGGTTATTAAAAAATGTTGGCTACGCAAACGAATTTTATACTCTTTAATAAAACAATTATTATCATAATTTAATTAATTATTTTTTAATTAACTTCGCCAGTCAACTTTTTGACACTTTACTAAAAGTGTCATAGTTTTACTTGAAGTGTTATCCCTAATGGTGGGGGGTGCTTGATCTCTTGAAACTAACAAACTAATAAAATAATAACCCTCATTACCAAGTATACTCTCCTCGAGTGTCTTCGATCTCTTTGCACAAGGGTTTGTCAAGACACCCGGACATGAGGATAATTTTCTCTACGAGTAAACACTGACCAAAGAATCCAAATAATATATAGCTCTTACATTTGCAACTCATAGCTGTATTAATTTTCGAATCGAAATATGTCGTCTTAACTTGTAATGAACTCGAAAAGATTTCTATGCTGCACTTACAGAGTCACCATTCTTCAAAGGCATTTCTACAGTAAAAGCACGCTGTTCACCAGTCTAAACTATAATATTTAATAAGGGTATCTGAAAAATATACAACGTATTAGCTAAATAAAAATATCAATGGCACTTGCATGAGTTCATTAGAAACACATACTTAAAAGTTTAAAATGTGGGATATAGTTCTGCCGCACTGTTTAAACAGACGGAAGATGCGGAAGAGATTACCCAATCAGCTGCCACAGGACGATACATTCTAATAATTGCTCAAATTTCATTAAATCAAGAAACAAATGGACTACAAATGACTTTCATCACGCATTTTCAGTGTCACATACTATTCCAATGTGACTAAATGTGCCTGACTGATCCATCTTTATTTACTCTTTCTCTCTTCCACACCATTGAAATGATCGTTTTGTAATGATCCATTTCATAATTCGAGTAATTCTCACATACGCATTTCTATTTGCACACAGATATTTCCGTTTGTACACTTATACATTTCTGTTTGTAGTATGAGCATTTGCACTATTTAAATACATTAATGGTTGTCAATTTAGTTGAAATGAAAGCTTTATTTTACAAACAAATAAATGTATCTATTTAAATTCTGATTCGCGTCCTATAGAAGGATCTTCATCATGGGAACATAGGCAATTTATATTTCTTTTGTAAGGAAAATATTTTCTGTATTTTCTTTAATGAACACTCTTATATGAGTTAAAAAGTAGAATTTAAATATTTATATATTAAAAAATGCATTTTGACTTGCCTCTGAACTGTTATAAATAGTATGTAAATGCATTTCTTTTCATAACTGTATATCTATTTCAAAAAATCCATTATCAATTTTGTTATTCGTTTACAGATTTAACTGTCTTGTCGGTTTTATTGTGTTATCATCTTTATTTCAAGTATGTATTTTCATAACTTGATTGATTTCAAAATTATTTCATTAATTATTTCATTGCATAATGTTCAATTCAAACTCGCAAATGAAAGTCCACAAATGTTTCAGTGTTTAAAACTAAAAACAGTTTCTAAATTCATCTATTTCTATCGTAAGAAATGACGCCGTTTTCTTTTGAGAATTCCTGCTTTGAATTCTTACTGCTATCGAATTAAATGCTGATTATTCCTGTTCGACGGAATCCCAACTTCAACTGTGCAGAATTCTTTTCTCTTTGCAAGAGAGAGAAAGAGAGTGATAAGAAAAAGGGAAGAACGAAAGAAAGAGAGATATATAAATACATGCATACACGATAAGAAAACAAAGCGACTGAAATATTATTTTGGGTTTTCAAATCTCAGCAACAACAGCTAAGTTTGGCATTTAAGCATCTGTGTTCTGCAATGATTTTGACTTCGTTGAGTTTTATAAGCAATTGTCAATCTCCAAAGTTGGCAAGTTTGACATTTTAAATATCTGCACTAGTCCTTTGCTGCGCACCTCCCCTACAAGTACGTAACAAGTCTTGCTCCAGCTTTCCACAAAAGAGTATTCTCATTTTGTTCGAATTTTAGAAGCACGTATACGTTTTTACAGAAAGATTATAGAACCAATTTCATCCCTACTAATATGTATAGGTCTGTATAATAAACAAAACGAAGCTGAATTATGTAATTGTGCCTCGGCTAACAGTATAGAAAGGGAACTTGAATTAATAAAATTTAATAAGAAATAATAAAAATTTAATTGAAAATGATAAACATTTAATTGAAAATGATAAATTATTTGATTGAAAATGATAAACATTTAATTTAAAATGAAAATTAATTAAAAATGATAAAAAATTAATTGGAAACGATAAAATTTAATGTAAATGGTGAATTTAAAAAGACATTTATTCTTAAAATCACTATAATTTTTCATTTCTCGGTTTTTGTTAAAATGTTAGTCTCCTTTTAATTTTGTAAATTTTATTTTAACAATGTGTCAACACTGTACACCCTATTCAACATTTGTATATTTTTTTGAAAATTTATCCGTTTTCACACAAATACAATCTTGTAAGAAAACCCTGCAAAACTGAAAGAAAAACATATGTAAGGGCTGTGAGAGAAGAGAAATGAATGGAATTGTTTGGAAAAAAAGGAAACGATTTTATTTTACAAAAATATTTTCGTAAATTCGTTGCAAATATTTCCCTTGCCGGCACTAAAAAACACGAAAGTATCAGAATAAAGGAATAGCACACTATGAGAATAAAAGCAGCATTATAAAGCAGTTTACACAATTCATCGTCGTTTACATAAACGAATGAAGAACTATAAATGAGAATATGAGCGAGTACTTCTACTGTCATAATAATTACTATAACGAAATATACTTACAAGTCTCAATGGACGTAAATGGCTTTCGCCAGTTTAAAGATTTAATATTCTTTTAAATAAAAGTCCGTTTTCTTTCAAGCTTCACACCAATGCGGAGTAACCAAACTTGTCTAAAGGAAGAATTCAATACTTTCTTCAAATTCAATGTTGGGTTTCACATAGTATTTTTAAAGTAAGAAGTGATTAGAGAATTCGCATGCTGCAAATCTGCGTCCGCTTTCAGTGTCGGTCGAATTCGAACAGGAAAAATTTAGTGTTGGAATCTCTGACGTTAATTCCAGAAAGTTGGCATTACTGTTTATTCTAATTAAAGATAGTTACGTACAAAGTCTGAGGTATAAAAACAAAGCCAATACAAAGTATAAAATGAAACATAAAGTATAATTTAAAAGTACAAATATGATACAGAACACATAGGAGGTTGTACACTTGTTGATAACTTTGCATATATGTATCAGTAAGTCCAACGTGTAAACGCACAATTACTTGGCTTTCAAGATTAAATTGTAGGATAAATTATTAGGTTCTCGTAATATTCCTGAAGCTTTTAGTTCTTTAGGTGTTATTTCGCTTTTAAAATTTCTCTGTCGATGTTAAAGTCACAGATATGAAAAACAAACAAAGCGAAAGTGGTATTGCTCGTGGTCTAAAAATTGTATTATTATAGTTTTAGTTTATATAATAATTAAATGTATTGAGACAGAAAAGTTTTTATGCCATTTCCTCGACAAATCGGTTAATTATTTTATTCAAATTTATTGAAAACAGTTATGTCCGGGTGTATGGGCCTGTCAGTGTTTACCTACATAAAACAGTATCAATATGTGTATTCTCTTACCTTCAAGAACTTATAAGATTTATTTCTTTTCAGTGTTCAGAAATCAATGAATTTCGTCCTTTCCGATACGGCATGTTCGATTGATTTCACTATTAAAACTGTTGGATTAATTCGTTTATTATTTGTATTCAATTTAATTCCATTCAATTTAATTGGCAAAAATATAAACAAATGTGCTTCAATTACTTTCTAATAAAAGGTTGGTATAAATTTACACATAGCTTTCCAGAACCTGTTCAAATTTACTTTGAATTATTCTATTGTTACCTGTTACCTTTGTTACCTGTTCAAAGGTCCAGTGGTTCTGATTAGGTACATTTCTACGATTCAATCGAAACCGGCAGCGAAACAGTTTCTTGTAGTATCCATGTAGACCTATTTTAGGTGCAGAAGTAAATAATAATAGGTCTCGAGCTATATCATAATACCCATTGATGGGATTGTAAATGATACTCACGTAATCGTCAGCATTCAAGAGAGAAAAAGGTTAAGCTTATTGTGTCACCTTTTATTGGACAGATCCGATAGACCTTGCACCATTCAAGTAGCCAGCTTTTAACTCTTTCCAGATGCTTAAATATCACATTTTAGATATAGAGAAGATGCCCAGACACTATGCTCTAACAGTGGTTTGTCGAAGCAACAATAAAGGGTGTGTGCATAAAGAAGATCGTATAAAAAACAGAACATTGCTTGCTTTGTTAGTAGTCTAATTGCAATGTTTAAATAGGTTGAAGGCAAAGATCTCTAGTTTCGACCACTTTCTTGAGCAGATATGGAAGAGCCGAGTTAGAATGTAACCCACTGTCTTTTCTTCATCATATAAAGGAATGTTTTCTAATTAAAATAAAAATTTTCGAGTTTCTGAATTTTTGAGTGAGGATTGGTTATTGATATACAGCGGAGGTAAAATCGATCGAAAAGTTGTGAAAATGACACTCAAGATAAAAACAGTAGTCCGAAGAATCCAAATAATACGAATAATTTCTCGAGTGTTTTTACTTACAATTATGTTACCGCTTGCCAAGTCCAGAAAGACACTCGAGAACAAGGGTTAATGAATATAAAGTGATAGTTTCGTAATCGATAGTGTTGTAAGTTGGGTAGAATGTGATTATTTAAGAGGACGGTTAACCAAGAACTTGTTTACATTGGATTTGAACACTATGATATTCTAATCGGCCAGCTAGCAGGTCAGCGGAACAGTGTGGCACAGGAGGGTGGTTCTGAGAAATAAGCTTTGTTCATGGAATCTGCATTTAGATTTTGGCATAGATAGAGTGAGAGAAATGTTTAATATTGGTTGTAGCTAGTCGAGTGTTTTCGTGAAAGTCTGGAAGGGGGCATAGATTCAAGGTCAGACGAGTCATAAAAATAACGATAGGGCAGAGACAGACTCACAACGTCTCTTCTGTATGAAAGAGGTTACAGGGAAGAGAAAGGGCAGCAGTTATTAGATTTCGAAGCCGGTTTTGATCTCTATCAAGGCAGGATGGGCTCGTTGAGAAGCTCCTGTGCAGATATGGTAACACTACTCCATTTTCGCGCAAACCTATCTCTTATGAAAATAGAAAATTGCATCGGTGGTGAGATATCTACTGGAGCGGTAGAATAAACCAATCCTTTTTCCAGCGATTTGGACAACAGATTTGATGTATGTGTTCCAGTTCAAATCAGAAATGAAGATCACTCCTTAAAGCTTGTCTAGACATTTTTGGATTTTCTTCTTATATTTGTTTTCTAGTGCATTATTTCGATTCGGAAGAATTTTAAGCTCGTTTGTTAGTTACTTGTGTCGTCGCATTGTTTTCACGTCATTAAAAAAGTAGATGAAATCCAACTACGTTGCTAACGAGAAGCCTTCAATATTTGCAAATCCTTCTCGCGAAAAACGCCAGTTGAGAGCCGTTGCTAGGCAACGGATTGCCCATTACGCGCTGAGAAATCAGATCTGTGAAACGCAATTACATCGGGGCTTGTTCGATTTCATTTTTTGTTTTTGTCACAGCTTAACTTTTTATGATAGAGCCCTATATAATTTTAAATTGGCATCTTAGTTTTTTTTCTTTTTTTTAGGCGAGAGACAACGAAAAGTTCTGCGATAAACACTTGACAGTTGATGGTTATTTAACTTAATTAGATAGCACGAATTTAGAGTGACTTTTACTTTTTAGAACAGACATTTTCTTTGGAAATTACTAGGACTGATATCACATGTAATCTCTTGTCGCATACGTGTTTTTGAAATATGTGAAATATTGGAATTAGTAAAATAACTGGTGCTTAGTAAGAATATTAAACTTATTTTAAAAAGAAATTCTTGAAACTTTATTATGATCGACATAAAACGACGATTTCATATTCCACAAGCCATGTAAATTGTAATTGACTTTTATACAAGAATATTATTTATGCGTTATAACGATTTTAATAGTAATTTGTATCCATTACAAGGTTAAATTTGATTTCGATACTTCGAATAGTGCTTTCTCCTTATTTATAAAGCATTGGCGATCAAAACTACATCATAGATTTTGATTACCTTGGTTAAAATACTTGATTAATTTACGTAAACTTTGGAATATGCAATGCTCATTATCTGACGGATACGTATATCATAAAGATTTTAAAAAATATTTTTCTGTATTTTTGTTTAAAAATAGATTTAGTAATAATGACCAAATTGTGTAAAATAACAAAATCCCACTTTTTGAATTCGATTTTAATCATTGGCAGAAGAAAACATTTATTTTTAGTTGATAGAGAATTTCGGTAATTTATTAATTTGCGAGTTGTTACCTTCTTCACAAAATTTCGGCAAACTATTTCTCTGGCCTTCGTCAGGTGGTTAATCGCGAATGGCTAGAGATGCTTAGTCTTTACCGTATCCTCAGTAATTACTGCCTTTCATTGTTGTTGTCTCATCAAGTTTGGCCGACCGATCCTCTGGCTGGCTTTGCATAGGATTGAAACCGCTATCTTCAGAAAATGCTCACCTGGTACCATAGAGATTCACTGCATATATCAAATGTGCTATGAATATTTTGGTCTTATAAATCTATTCCTATCGCGTTATGGTTAACTACCTGACAAACACCAATGGGGTAATTTGCTAAAACGTCGTAAAACAACATCTATAAAGATATAATAAAATAATAAAAAATTTAAAAAATACAAATTAATCACCTCAAAGGATTGTAGAAAATAAACGAAATTCTATATTTAGAAACAAAACTGCATTTTCTCTAAATAATTATTCACAACAAAACGAAATATCCTTTAAATTATCGCCCCATTAGCATCCTCCCACTTTTCGCCAAAATATTTGAGACCTTAATTAACAATGCTCTAGTCATTCACCTTAGAGATGCTAAACTTCTTACATACCAACAATATGGATTTAGACAAGCCCGTTCCACAGAAGACATCCTAACTGTAATCTCTGAACATATATGCCATTCACTTGACAAAGCGGGGGAGGGCAGAGCGGTAGCTCTATATATATCTAAGGCTTTTGACAGGGTAATGTATGAGGGTCTCCTCAGGAAAATCAGATCATACGGTATCCCTGGTAGAATACTTAACATGATAAAATCCTTCTTAGATAAGAGAAAAATCTAGGTTGTCCTCGACGGTCGTACATCTAAACAATATGATATAAATGCGGGAGTGCCCCAGGGGTCTATCGTTGGACCTCTACTGTTCCTGATATTCATAAATGACCTCCCCTACAAAATTGCCTCTGAGATGGGTATATATGCTGATGATACCACACTCTATAACAAGCACGACAGGAAAACAAATGAACATATATCTAAAGAAATGGCAGAAACACTCCAATCTGTAGTGGAATGGGGACAAAAATGGATGGTCACGTTCAATGCCGCAAGACTAAACTAGTTTCATTCAATAATTACAAGAAATCTACTCTACCACCTATAACAATGGCCAACGACTCTTTATCTGAGAGTACATCTTTCAAACTCCATGGCCTAACATTCACAGGAAACACGAGTTGGAACAATTACATTGTAGGCATTGCCAGGGCCGCTGCAAGGAAGGTGGGCTTTCTCTACCGTGCTAGAAAACTACTAACACCCGAAAGTATCCTGTACCTCTATAAGGCCACCATTCACCCATGTATGGAGTATTGCTGTCATATTTGGGCTGGTGCATCTGCTACTAGTCTCTCGCTCCTTGACAAGTTTCAAAAGCGAGTTGCAAATCTAATAGTTCCTGAACTGGCATATAAGCTTCAGTCTCTGTCCCATCGACGAAACGTTGCATCCCTCTGCCTGTTCTACAAGTATTTTAATGGTGAATGCTCTGACGAACTGCAAGCACTTGTGCCCCCACGACGTGAAGACCCTCGACAAACCCGATAGGCTGCTAAATCCCACCCCCACACTGTAGAGATCCCTAGATGTAAAAGATCTTTCTACTCCAATAGTTTGTTCCCCAGAACCGCTAGACTTTGGAATTCCATTCCAGGTCCCCAACTGTATTGACGTGCAGAAGTTCAAGTGAAACATGAACCGATATCTTGCTGCCCAAATCCCAACATAGTACCCCAGTAGTTGTTTCCCCTGATAGTAGCCCCCTACACCAAAGTGGCAATGTGCCTTGTTTGGGGTGAAAATGAAATAAAAAAATAAAAAAGTGACAAAAGGTCAAGTTTGACCATTATAGTTGGTAGAAATTGCTTTTAAATGTTGCCTTAATCTAGAAATAACGTTTCTCTAACAACCGATATCATTATACCTTAGGGCAAGCTTGAATGCCGATTAAAACTAATATTTTTTCTTTAAAAAGAAATGGAAATATATCTTAATGAAAAATGAATTCGATGATAAAATGTACTAATGAAATATTTTCTTTGAAAATTTTTTTTCAACAACTTTCGTTCACTCATAGCTGGGAACTTCGAGCCTATGTGACCATAAATATGTACCAATTAATTACTAAAAAAGTAATCAATATTTTGGAACAATTTCTCTTTGGTTTGGGACATTTTTAAAGTACGTTTCCCTCATATAGTTTGTTATTAATATCAATTTTAGTCTATTTGGAAATACATAAAATAAAACAGAGGACAGTTCTACGGTGATGCGACACCAGTGGCACGGATGGGCGATTTCCAAATCACCGACTGCATCACAATGTACGGCATAATTACGTTGACACACCGGTTCCGACTGGATGACCGAAGTTAAGCAACGTTAAACCTGGTCAGTACTAAATGGGTGACCATTTGAGACTTCCAGGTGCTGTATGTGCTCTCCGCTTATCTCGGCATTGTTTCCAGTCGTCCTGGACTTTTACTTGCCACTCAACTCAAGCAGTGCCGATTCAGGAGAGATGGGGTTGTGATTGCGCAACACTTGTCTCACAATTACACGCGCAGCTGCCCCTACAGAGGATATCCTTTGTCTTTCGAGACTACACGGAGGTATCGCGACTGCATTACAGCTATAACTAACAAGAAAAATAGAATGGATATAATGAAGAGAAGTGATAAAATTGACAACAGAAAAGGAGCCATATTCCTGTGTGCAAGGAAATATGAAAATAAGGTTTATTAATAAAAACAATAATTCAATAAATATACGTATGCAAAGAAAGAGTTTATGGTTCAGTGGTCATTTTCATATAATGCTAATGAAGAATTTCCTACTCAAAATATTCACTGGCCTATCACTAACAATTGTTGCTTTTTATATAGATGTTGCTTTTAATGCAATTGTTTCTTTAAATATAGTTGTAGCTTTCAATGGAGTTGTTTCTTTTAATATACTTGTTGCTTTTAATGTATTTGTTGCTTTTAATGTAGTAGTTTCTTGTAATATAGTTGTTACTTTAACTTAAGTTGTTTCTTTTAATGTAGTTATTGCTGTCGTCAATTCCGCTTCAAGGAAATAAACATTGGATATTATGTTGCTGAGATTTCGAAATGAGTTGATTATCTGTATTACCTGTATTATTTGTATTATTTGAATACTGCTGTCATCTTTAGTTTTATTTTATCAAGGTATCAGTTGCTGTAACTTCTGAACTGATATATTCCTGTCGAACTAAGGAATCTTTCTGCATGGACTTTATTACGGAAACCTTTTATACATTTACCAGGGTAGCATGTATTTCTCCTCTCAGCCATGATAGGGTAGAAGCCCTTAGTAATTCGCAACTGTATTCTGAGTCGCATCCACACCGACGATTTAATCTTCAGCGTCTTGAAGTATGTAACTTACAAAAGAATCTAATTAAATGCTTTATCCACTACGCCAGGGTAACTCCGGAATACCGAGAACAGTTTTCCGAGAAATTCAAATAATACAAAGTTGTAGATAGTTTATTGCTTATGTATAAATCAGTTAACGGCTGCCAACTAAACTGTTCTGATGATTATGATGACTGGATCGAGCTGCACTTAGCTTTTTTGTAAGAACAGAGCTGCCATATTTGCTGTGGCGATGAATATCATTGTTAATTTTGTTTAAGAGTGTTATATATGCAAAAATCAGAGATGTCGTTGTTAATTTTTATCATGGTGAACCGCCATTTCCACTAACAACGATTCTGGCGGAAGCTTCTACTAGATTTCATGGTGGCAACTGTATGAGGAAACTCAAAGTGCGTGCTGAATGAGAAGGCACCTGGTTTTTAAAACTCCTTGTTGGATGCTGCTGATGGAAAGGATTTAATTAAATCTGATTGGCTATCGAAATAAGGATGTGCACAGAAAACAAATGAAACTGTAGATTTGTGTCACATGGCTAAATTTCCACAGATCAAATATTAGGTTTTGTTAAAAGTACCGAGTATTGTAAACACGGGGAGGGGAAGCACGACGACGTAAAATGTAGACCAACCAAAATATTTACATTGAATAGGGTCTTATGTGTTTTAATTATAGTTTCTGTATAGGATCAACAACTGGTTTATTATTTGCGAAATTTACAACTTTATAACAACAAGGCCGATAGCCATTAGTCGCGTGCTCTCGTGTAATGAATGAATGCGTAAATGTAGGATTGGCATGAAATTCTTAAAGATAAACTAGAATGACCGAAAAATGGGCTGAAATGACTTAAATAAATAAAAATCAAATGACTTAGAATGGCTTTAATGAAATTAAAGATGACTTGAATGAACTTAATAATGACTTGAATGCTTAAAAAATTACTGGAATTCTTCAAAAACAACTTGAATGATCTGGAGAATGATTTGAATGACTTTGAGACTGACTGGTTGTAAAGTGGATGATCATTTTACATTAAATTACTCTGACCCCATACTTTATATCACAAAGTTACAAATATAAGCACAGCATGTAGTAAGAACAGATACTACACTTTGATTTTGACGAAAAGGCCAAGAAATGCTGTATTTATTTGCTCCCCATCGAGCAAATTAGGCACAATGCCGATTTTAAATGTGAGGAGTGAAGGGGAAATGGGGACCAACTGCCCGGGGAGTAGGGGAGCTGGATAGTTACAATTGGTATGAAGGGTTTCCCTATATTGATCAATGTCTTATATGTGGGAGAAATCCCACATATGGTCTTTGCTGCAGTATCTGCCGTAACAGATTCTACATTTTGATATTGGCCAAAAGGCCAAGAAAAGCTTTAAAATCTAAGAACAGCATCTATTAACAACAGACCTTTGATCTTAACCAAAAAGGCCAAGCACAAAAGTGTTACGGACAGACCGACCGACAGACCGAGCAACCGAGCGACCGACAGACCGACGGAGTGACTTATAGAGTCGCTTCCACGTGACTAAAAAGTAGCAATAATGACACGAAATATAATAAAAAAGGTATCTTATTCACTTTGTTCATGAGTGTAATTATTTCGTATTTAACAATTTATTTCTATATTAGCATCAAGACGAAATGTGAATGCATTTAAGCTACAATTACTAAATATTCTTGAATCTCTGTCTTGTGTGCTTTTTCATTCTCCCGATATCTTCATATTTTCACGGCGTTTACTTATCAGATTTACTTATCAGATTTTGTCATTTTGTTCTGGCAATTCCCAGCACACCTTTTCTGTAACACTATTACTGATCACCTTATTCCTGGGATTGACTAATTGTGTTCTGACGATTCCCAGGAACCCTCTTCGTTACATGTGTACACACATAATACAGTCTCTCTTCCTTCTCCTTATTAATATACCACACCCACCTTCTGCGGCAGTAACATCACAGTCATGACATTTAGGCTTTTTCTAATCTTGAATAAAAATTTTACTTTCATTAATTTCTTTATATTGCATAAGAATTTATAATACTAATCTTACTTAAAAAAACGTATCTTATATTGTATGAGGCCATCATCTGAAAATGCCTTTAAAACGTTGCCATTCAAATCTCAAATTGATCGTGCAATATAAATCTTATAAATATATTATCAATAGAAATTGTAGTTTTCCTGATTTATTTTCAAATGCGCATTTAATAATTTTTTAGACAAAATAACTCTAATAATCTCTTTCAAATTTACACGTTTTATTGCGAAAGTAAAAACCAAATCTCCAACGACGAAAATAAATCGAATTAAAAACGAATTGAATTGATATGCTCCCCGTTTCTCGTACAAGAAAATTTTAAAGCTCTTAATTCATAATTGGTAAACTTTATAATTTTATGTTTTTCTAATATACAATGAAAACAAAACATTATAGAATAATATAATATGAAAATTATACTAAGACCATTCAACAAAATTTTTATGGTAAGGATTTAAAATTTGATCCGCTGGTTGTTTCTA
>NC_136485.1:8346660-8419160 GCF_053919585.1 Euprymna scolopes
TTTCAATCTATGTTGATTCAAATTCTTTAATATTTTCTCGTGTCTCCGCCACCATACCTCTACATTGGCATACTCACTTGTTCTCACTTCATCAGGCATCTCCTCAAACCGCTTTCTAGCACACTTCACCCCAACCTTCTTATAGACCTCCCAATATATCTGGAGCCTAAAGCTGCTTTCGGGAACGCCAGCAACCACTGTAAAAGAGTAATAAAAAATGCAAGAGAGCTATATGCCCGGTCTGTTAAATCCAAAGTAGCTGATCAGCGGCTTGGTTCCCACCAGTTTTGGCTAATAACAAATAGGATCCTGAACAGAAGTGTGCGTTCTTACAACCATTATCAATGGACATGAGGCCATCTCGTCAGCATCAGACAAGGCCAAACTATTTGCAAAGAACTTTGCAGCTTATTCTACCCTATGCGACGAAAGCCATCAACCCCCCATATTTCTTCCTATAACACAGAACACGCTAGGTAACATACAAATATCTATGCATGAGGTCGCCAAGCTAATCAAGAACCTTGATTCCAGTAAAGCAACTGGCCCTGACGGCATCCCAATTATAGTGTTAAAAAAGCTTCAACCAGAACTTGCTCCCATACTTACGAAACTATTTAAGCGTTGCCTAAAGGAGAAGTGCTTTCCGACTCCCTGGAAAACCTCATCAGTATGCCCTGCATTTAAGAATTCAGGTGATAAGTCATCTTCCTCTCAGTACAGACCAATAAGTCTCCTGTGTGTTATGAGTAAGTTGCTGGAATCCATATTAAATAGAAAAATAGTCAACCACCTCAGCAGAAACAATCTTCTTAGTGACACAATATGGTTTCCGTTCTGCAAGATCTACCGCAGATGTGCTAACGGTTATATCTCACAGGATTAGTGAATCTCTTGACAAAGGCTTCCTTTCTAGGGCAATTGCTCTTGACATATCAAAGGCCTTCGACAAGATATCACATAAGGGCCTACTTCACAAGATTTCCAGCTACGGTATAACTGAAAATGTTTTCTCAATCATTAAATCATTTCCCTCCGATAGGCTCATAAGAGTAGTGGTCGATGGACAAAAATCAGAGGCCTGCAGTATTAATGCTGGAGTCCCTCAAGGTTCAACCCTGGGCCCAACTCTCTTCCTGATCTACATCAATGACCTCCCTAAACACATACTTAAATCATTCGTTGACATCTATGCTGATGACACGACCATCTACAGCAACACATCAAAGGCTGTAAATGACAACGTTCTCTCTGATTCTCTCTCCTCTGATCTCGAGCGCGTGGTTCAGTGGGGGAAGATGTGGCTGGTTACCTTTAATGCATCTAAAACCAAACTCCTATCTTTACATCATCAACGCTCTGATCCCCATCTGGCATCAATAGAAATGGATGGCTCTCGTCTGGGAGAGTCCCCGTGTTTTGACAAGCTTCTGGGTTTGTCCTTTACTCCTGATCTGAAATGGAACACGTACATCAAGTATGTTGCCAAGGTCGCTGGGAAGATGGTGGGATTCTTCTACTGCTCCAGGAGATATCTCACTACTGATGCAATTCTCTATCTATATAAAAGCAAAGTGCGTCCAAGGATGGGATACTGCTGCTATATCTGGGCAGGAGCTGCTAAAAACATGCCTTGACAGAGTACAAAATAGACTTAGTGGCTTAGTAGCGGATGCCCTTTTCTCTACCCTGCAACCTCTCTCCCACAGAAGAGACGTTGCGAGCCTATCCTTGTTTTATCGTTATTTCCATGGCAGGTGCTCGTCTGAACTCCAACCTCTCGTCCCCCCTCGCCAATCTTTCAGGAAACACCCGTCTAGCTGAATCCACTGTGAAAAATTTCCCCCACTCTTTATCTGTGCCTAAATCAAAACGTGGATTCCATGTACAAAGCTTCTTTCTTAGAACTGCACGCCTGTGGAACTCTGTTCCATCTGCCTGCTTCCCACCGGACTACAACTTGGATGTATTCAAGTCCAATGTAAACAAATTCCTAATGAACCGCCCCCTTAAGTAAACACTTCATCAAATCTCCACACTAACGTACTGTACTTGCAATAACCCTTATCCCTGAGTAGCTTCCAGGCCTTGATAAGTGGTGGCCACCGTGTAAAAAAAAAAGAAGCCGTATGCGATCGTGACTTTTGCGGTATATTCTCTGGGTCAATCCGCTACACCCTGCTGCAAGGTGCGCAATTGACTCTGAGGTCTTACCACAAATCCGACATTCTGCAGCAGCTTCATCTTGTAGAACAACTTTTTTTTTAACCGTCGTGTTTCTAATGCCTGCTCTTGTACTGCACAAACAAAAGCTTCAGTACTCTTAGCCAGATACTCAGATCTAAGCCATTGCCATGATTTTCATCAGCCACTTCTGCTATATCCTGGAAGAACTTTCTGTGCATTTTCTTCCTAGCCAGTTCCTGTGCCCTTCCCCTGTCCATACCTTTCACATACTCAGCCTTGATCTCACATACCTTCACTTCATTGGCCATAACCTGAACATCCACTCCTTACTTCTAACCACATACTCCTTCAACGACATCTCCTCAGTTCTAACACAATATTTTACACTTTTCAATCCTCTTCCCCCATCTTTCCTCTTTTGATACAGCCTCGCTACGCTACTTCTAATGTGGAATATACCAAACATTGCTAAAACTTTTCTGTTTTGATATCCATGTCAGACCATTCTAAAATTCCCACACTTTATCTCAAAACACTGACTACCCATACATTTACCGCTTTGATTAAGTCGAGGCGTCTACTACCAGATCCAATGTTATACCCCAGCTTCCCTCTCTTTAAGAGGATTCTCAGTGGCATCGTTATCATTACAAAAAATGTGGCGATAACGAATCTCTTTGAAATGTTCCACTTCTAATGCCAACCTACCCCAGCACCTCTCTGTTTACTGTCATAATTGTTTTCCATTTGTCTCCAAGAAACTTGTCTCCAAAAGTCCTATCACATTCCCAGAAAACTTCATCATCAATAGTATTTCAAGTATCCATGACTGAGGAATAATAATAATAATAATAATAATAATAATAATAATAATAATAATAATAATAATAAAATTAATAATAATAACAATGATAACAATGATGATAATAATAATAACAACAACAACAATAATAATAATAACAATAATAATAATAATAATAATAATAATAATAATAATAATAATAATAATAAATAAATAAAAAAATCCAAAATTCAATGATAGTTTGGAAGAGACTAGGGAAACCTTTACAGAACTAAAGGAAGTTTAATTAGTTTCTAATATATATATATATATATATATATATATATATATATATATATATATATATATAAATGTAAATTTGGTTCGTTCCAAACGAATAAACCATATTTCTACGTTACCAATTTATTTGAAATTTTCAGACAACACATCTTTAGAGTCGAGGCATGTTTTTATTTTATTAAAATAAATTTACCTCGCGAATTATTTAAATATTAAATAAAATAAATATATTTCTTTGACCGTGGTGCGAATCTGTTCTGTTGATAAAACTGAACTTCCGGTTCGATTAATTTCACAGCCACGAATTGACGAAAGATTTCATTTTCTGTTTAGTAAGTAAAAGAAAAACAAAAAAAAACATAATTCATTTGTTTATCTTCCAAATTTTTTAATTTACACATTTTTTCTTTATTATATAAGGCAAAAAAAAGTTTGTCGCTTGCTTTTTGAGTTTTTTTTTGTTTTTCGATATAAGATTGGTTGGAATAATAAAAAAAAAACGATTTAAAAAATAGTGCGGATCACTCTCTGCATTAGCACCGAAAAATGTTACTAAACATTTATAAATAATTATTAAATTAATAATTTCTCACTTTTACAAACATTTGATTTTAAATTTCTTTTTAAATGACGACTTTTATCGACTTTTTTTTTGTCCACCTCCACAATTTTCTTTTTTAAATGACGACTTTTATTGATAAATAAATTTACTTCTCCGCAGCTTTTATTGATAAATAAATCTACTTCTCTGCCACGGGCACTGAGCCCCTCCCTTTTTTAAATAGTATTTTCGGGTGGGTATGCTGATAACAAATATCAGTTAAATTTTGCAAATAGCCCCCCCTCCAAAAGTGGTGTTTATTCCGGAAGCTGTTCTTAAGATTTGGAGGTTGGGGGGGGGGGGTGATTCCAAGGTGGACCTAATCTAAAAAAAAAAGTTTTTTATGCGCACATAAGCAACTATTTTTTTATAAACTTTTTTTTACTTTTTTATTTAAAAATTAGTAAATTTCAATGAATACAATAATAAATCATTTATCATTAATATGTGTTTTTGGTGTTGAATGAAACTTTTTTTTATTACAACAATAATGAACCAATTTAAATCTTCCAGCATGCGTTAAAGGGTTACGAAATTATCAATAAATCGTTTAGTTACTAAGCCATAGTCAGTAAATAAAAAACTGTTACGTGTGCATGCATTAGCCTTGCTAGGGGGGGCTAAGGGAGCGACCATTAAATAATTATGCTGGTCGCCATGGAACTCAACGCCCAAGGAGTACTAAAAGTGGCACTTACGCACTTATGTTATCGTGCTATTTTTTAAAATAGTATTTTCATGTTAAATTCAAATTTTACAATATGTTTTTCTTTAAATAATTTGTTAAGTGAAAGTACAGATAACCGGTCGGTTTCTAATGTGAGGAAAATCTAGCCCCCCTCCCCCCCAAAAAAAGGGGTACTCTGGATAATAACAAAACATTAAAATTGCCTCAGTCTCGAAAAATTTCTTCTCTACTGAACGAGGAAACAAGCGGTGAAGTGTAGTTCACCTTCTGTTTCTCTCCCCCTCTCTCTTCCTCTCTTAATATCTCTCTCTATCCATCTCTCCCTTTCCCTCTCTCCATCCATGTTTCTCTCTATATCACCCTCTCCATCTCTCTTTGAGCCCCTTTCTATAACTCCCGTTATCTCTCTCCTTTCCTCTGTCTCATCCCTCTCTGTTTCTAACTCTCCCCATCTCTCTGTTTATCTATCAATCCCTTTATCTCTCTATCTCCTTCTCTTTCTCTATTTTCCTCTCACTTTCTCTTTTCTATCTGTATATCTTCCTCTCTATCTGTCCATCTCTAATCCCTCATCCTATTTTAGTCTCCTAAATTAATTACAATGAATAAGGCATTGTCAAAACATGGATAAATCCTATTTTAGTCACCTAATTTACTAACTGTGAGAATAGAAGTTATTTGGAAACTACTGCAACCTTGCACAGCACCAGAAGTAACTGGTAAAACCTTTCTAATTAAATTGATTTTGGCAGACATTTGGTAACAAAATGGCATAGCCTTACCCCTTGCTGCATGAGGAATACCTGCGACCTTGCTTGCCAAGTAGAAGAATTATTTATTCTACTTTAAAACATTCAATTTTTCAAAAATCTCATCTTCGACATCTCAAAAACATCTAATATGGGGAAAAATATAGCAGAAATGCAAACTTATTGTTTAGGATGAATGCACAATGGTACGCAAAAAATCACTTGAGGCTCTTGGTCGATCCTTGCAAGATTTGCGTGGCAATGTCAGACCATTTGGGAATGCAGTAATATTACTTGCAGGAGATTTCAGACAAATGTTACCTGTTATTCTTCAATCAACACTAGCAGATGAAATAAATGCTTGCCTCAAATACTCTACTTTTTTGTTCCATGTGAAGCTATTAAACTTAACTCAAAATATGCATGTCCAGTTGCCGACTGTTCGATCCGCACAAACACTTTTGCATCACTTGTGGGAAACTGCCTACGAAAAAGTGCCAGCTGATTAAAGTTAAGGGCAAAATTCTTTGACTTTTAACTTCTGTAATTTCTGTAATTTTATTTCATCAAAAGAATAGTTAGTTTAAAAGGTTTTTGCAGATATTCAAATGATAAGAATTCCATTTGACTGAGTGAATGAGCTATTCTTGCAGGTCAATACAAAGATGCCCATGAACTTAACGCTTTTATTCAATGTAAAATTCCAAGTGAGGTAGTCAAATACAAATCCATCGACACTGTTGTGAAAGCAGATAAAGTGGTTAATTATCCAACAGCTATATTTGCCAGGGATGCCACTGCATGTATTGCAACTGAAATTTGGTGTACTAATTATCATGTTGTGAAATATGAACCAATCCAAGCTTTTCAATGGCACATAGCTTGCAGTAAAAAAAATTAATAAACATTATCATAGAAACAGCAATCTTAACAGGACCTTTCACAGATGAATATATCTTCATTCCATGCATTCCTATGATTCCACCGGATACATCATTACACTTTAGGAAATTGAACTTTCCAATTTTATTGTCATTTGTAATAACCATCAACAAAGCACAGGGAACAATCTTTACAATTGTGGGCCTTACAGTTACACACTGACTGTTTTTTTTCACATGGACAATATATATTACGTATTCAAGAGTCACCAAACCGGAAAATCTCTATATCAGCTAAGAAAATGGAACAACAAAAACTGTGTACCCATGCAAAATAGAAAATTAAACCTATAAGAAACATTCTTTTTCTCATTTTGGAACTTTGTCCATTGCGCCAATTTGAGCCACAGCAACGCGTGGCAGGGTACAGCTAGTATATATATATATATATATATATTAATATATATATATATAAATATATATATAAATATATATATATTTATATATATATAAATATATATTTATAAATATATATATATATATATATATATATATAAATATTTATATATATAAACTAGCAGAAGTAACCGTCGTTGACTAGGTTCCAAAAAAGCCTACAGAAAATGGACTATGATTGATGAAAGTATGATAGGTTATGAAAAGGAGGGGGTTGTAAAGAGATAGGTTTTGATGCTAAAAAATTTTACCCTAAGCAAAATATAATGAAAGTAAAGATAATTTTCGCGAAAATATATATTTTTTATATTAACTTTGTTTCCATTTGTAGCCAAGATGACCAACAAAATGATGTTTCCTTACAAAGAGAAAATGTTATATACATATATATATATATATATATATATATATATATATATATATAATAATATAAATATCCAAGAAATAAATGTAATCATAGTCAATAAAAGTTACTTTTATGGTAGAAAAATTCATTGGTTTGTATTTTTAAGTAGTTTGTAAAAAATGTTTGTGTTTTAATTCACGAACCGGTTTAAAAAAACCAAAATGGCAGCGACTTTGAAATGGAAAGCCTCGTTTTCAATTTGAAGGAGGGCCACCTGAGCATTCTGTGTTAACAATTTAAGCGAGTTCCGTCAACGTAAGGAATATTTATAAACATATTTTAATGTTTTCCGTTATTTTGTGCCTGAAGAATATTCGATTATGGCATATGTAGTTTATATAAACATTCATTTAAGTAGTTATTGTCTCCAATATCGTTTTAATTTCGGTTCGCTGAAATTATTTCAAGTAAACCATTTCAAAACAAAAAAATCATGACCTTTTATTGACTATGGTAACATCTATTTCTTTTATATTTATTTTTTCGGGCAGTCGTTTGTTGGCTTTTCTGCTAAACGCTCTTACTAAATAATATCGAAGAAATATCGAAAAACAAAGAAACAAAAACCGTTTGGAAAAATAATGAAGCTTTACTTACTTTAGTAAAATAATCCGAAACAGTAAAAAGGGATATTAATAAGTAAACACGTAATTACTTTAGTTTTTTAAAGCAAAGAATCGATATAAATATGAATAAGAAGAAAATGGCGCCCTTTTCAAGCAGAACAGCTTCGTTTCAGTTTTACAGTATTGAACGGTATAGTATTGCGCCGTCGGATTCAGGGTTGTACTATTGTAATGTAAAGAACACGCTGAAAGGGTTGTAATCAACTGAATTCCTTCTAGTACACTGACAAAAAAAGCTTAAACAGATATATAAATAAAAATAAGAAGGGTATGTAAATGTTTTTACAAAGACACTTAATCACGTGAGCAGGACTTTTTCCTTCTTTTGCCACGATAACAAGTAACGTTCTTATTTTTTATTATTTATCTATTTTCAAAAGAGAAACACGTGCAAGTGGAGAAGGAAAAAACCATAGTTATGCAAAATTTGTGTCGAGAATTGTCTAAAGTTCCGACTTTTTTTAGCTTTCACTTTAATAAGAACGTAAATTTATGAGGTGAATTTATTCGACACAATATGATTCAACTAAAAAAAAGCTAACGTGAATTAAGATTAAA
The DNA here is from genome assembly GCF_053919585.1 of Euprymna scolopes. Classification (NCBI taxonomy): domain Eukaryota; kingdom Metazoa; phylum Mollusca; class Cephalopoda; order Sepiida; family Sepiolidae; genus Euprymna; species Euprymna scolopes. The sequence continues at coordinate 8,354,894 of NC_136485.1, forward strand.
GTTAAGGTGTCATTGTGGACCCTCACACCTTTTAAAAAACCTTGTTAAACTTTGTGACATATTTACATTCTATGGAGGTCAGGCGCGAACAAACACCCAATAATTTTATTATACCATATTTCTTCAAACTGAAACATAATTATCAAAGTATACTTACGCAAATAGATATGAAAAGTCTTTGTTAAAGTTTGTGCCATATTTCCATGGAGTACAGGCGCAAACGCCGACCCAAAAATTGTATTATACCATCCTTATTTAAGTTGAAACATACTTATCAAAGTATTATTATGTACATCTACATAAAAACCCTTGTAAACGTTTTTACTTCATTTTTTTATTTCCATACATTGGGGGCCAGGCGCGAACGCAGACCCCACAATGTTTATGAACCACCGTTCTGCCAGATCAAACATACCCATTGCTGATCATCGATACATTTTCTATCATCATATGTAATCAGTTTTTTAAAATAGTCAACCATATAGGAGCCTATTCGTAACCACACACACACACACACACACACACACACACACACACACACACACACAGAGATACACATACGTTAAGATTTATATTATATATATAAGAAATAACATACTGAATTTTAAAGCGTCTACGGCAATTTTAAATGCATGTACCAAAAAGTGTGGAAGCTTATTGAAGGTACCGCAATATATATATATATATATATATATATATATATATATATATATATATATATATACTAGCATAGATGCCCGGCGTTGCTCGTATGTTTGGAGGTATATGTTGAGCAAAAAAAGTGGTAGTAGGAAGGCAGGCTCGCACCCGTATCGCAAAGGAGGAAAAGAATGGGGAAAAACCTGACGTCTTTGCTGTTACGACGACCGCCAGACCGGAAGTGACGCAGGTTTAAATTAAGGCTAGACAATCGAAAGGAGAGATGACTTTCGAAAATATCAGCGAAAAAAGTGACCCTCCCCTGTAGAAAAGTGCCCAGTTGAAGGTGAAGATATTAATGTTTTTAGCCAATATTCGATATTTGTCGTCTGAAAGGTCGAACTTCAAAACGAGACTGATCTTATGAAAACCCGTCGCCCCTGTAAAAAGTTTTAGGCAGACATGCATACACATATACATCCATACATTTATATATTGGTAACTCAAATTTTCGATGCAAATTGATGAAAATACTTGCCCTATCTCTGAATACCCTTTATGTAAAATTTCAAATGTTTAGACCAGAAATTTTCTGAGTAATTTGGTAGAGACAGAAGCGGCGAAATTAAAAAAAAATTTCTTTAAATTTGACCCCTATTATGACCCCTTTACATGTATTGTTTTGGGTTCAAATCAACTTAGTAAGTTAGATCCATGTCCAAGGTAAAATTTCAAGTGTTTAAACCCAAAATTGACCGAGGAGTTTGGTAGAGTTCGCAAAGGTCAAATCGTTGAACGTTGACCCCATAACAGCCGAATTTCTGGCCGAAAACGGATTACAAAGATTTTCACAAATCCCGCTACCTTGTATATCAAATTTCGAGTCCGTAGGCTGAACATTGACAGAGTTATTTTGTAGGGAAATGTACACATACAGATAGACAGATACGTTCACTTATATATATATATATATATATATATACATATATATATATATATATATATATACTGCAATTTTAAATGCGTGTACCAAAAAGTGTGGAAACTTATTGAAGGTACCGTAAATATATATATATATATATATATATATAGTCATCCACATACAGTACTGTTTCGCTGTTTCACAGCTCATCAGTGCGGCTAGACAGGCAACTACCTCAAGCTAGGATTGAAACCCGACCGTTTATACGGCAGTCAAGGCTTCTAACCATTACGCTATTGGCGGCTGCTTGAACGAGTAGTATATATATATATATATATATATATATATATATATATATATATATATATATATATATATATATATATATATATATATATATATATATATATATATATATATATATATATATATATATATATATATATATATATATATATATATATATATATATATATATATATTGGGTAGAGCACTGTCACAAGTAATCTCATATACTATATATATATATATATATATATATATATATATATATATTGGGTAGAGCACTGTCACAAGTAATCTCACCCTCTACTCAATTGGTTGAAAAATGCGACGCTCGCTCTTTGTTTATAAACAAAGCGGTTAGAGCATTGTAAAAGTGGTGGACGGATGTTTGTTTGAATAGAAATTTGGCGAGATTATTCACGGGGGCCCGCTCCCGTGGGTTGATTGGTCGAACTGCTGACTGTCAACGCGATAGTTCTAGGTTCAATCCTCGGCTTGGGAGAGTTGCTAGTCTTGCGGCACTGATGAGTTGTGATACAACGAAACAGGATTGTATGTCGATGACTACATATATATATATATATATATATATATATATATATATGTGTGTGTGTTTGTGGTACCTTCAATAAGTTTGCACACTTTTTAGTACATGCTTTTAAAATTGCCGTAGACGCTTGAAAATTCAGTATGTTATTGCTTTTATTTATATTGTTGATTATCTAATGAGATAACAGACCAATTTTTATGGTTTCATGTTCAAATAAACAGCTACATCAAGAATTGGAATACCTCCTACTAAGGCCCGATTGTTACAGTTGATGAAGTTCGAAAATGCAATCTGCACGCGAGGCCACTTGAGAAGGACGATATGCAAAAATCTGTTTAAACCTGCAAAAATACCACAGAAACGTATTGAATAGTCAATACTGTTTTGAATCATCTGGCATGAATCGAGCAGGTTTTTTTTAGTGGTGTAAGAGTTTTAAGGAAGGCAGCCAGTCTGTGAGTGATGATGAGAGGTTTGGATGAGTAAGGAAATCAGAAACTCAACGTTGATTAGCCAAATAAAGAATTTCATTGATAAGGACCGTCGTGTGTCTATAAACCTAATGCGTGCACAGTTTCCTGTAAGTGTACGAACTGTACACACTTATGCGTGAGTAATTGAAGATGCGGAAGATTTGCGCAACGTTTGTTTTATGGGGGCTTAAAATAGAGCATCCTTATAACAAACAATTTTTCCAAGATGGGCATCAAAACTATTGCTCACTCTCCCAATAGTCCAAACCTCGCTCCTAGCGCTTGTGATTATTCCCTAAGCCCAAGGGAAACCATAGAGGCTATCTTTCTGTAACGATTGAGAAGATAAAAGAGGCTGAGACGATGATGTTTGGCACACTCACACAAGCGGACTTCCAGACGTTATTCGAACTGTGCAACAAGTGAATTGCAGCCGGAGGAGATTACTGCTAAGAAACTAGAGTTTCGTGTGTGTGCTATCAATAAAAGTGCCCATGTGCAAAAAGTCTGGAAACTTGTTGAAGGTACCTCTTTTATATATATATATATATATATATATATATATATATATATATATATATATATATATATATGTGTGTGTGTGTGTGTGTTTTCTGTAAGGTCTGACGAGGATGTTAGATCGTAAATACGGCCCAACATCCGAAACATATGTAACCAAACAGATAAAACGATAATAAAAATATAAAACACATATTTGCTCTGCTATAGTATTGAGCACTCTCTTCATATTTTTACTAATTAACAGTTTTACCATATATATATATATAATTCTTGTAATTCTAAATTTTAAGAGCGAATAACCCAACCATTACAAAATAACCATCATCAAAAACCTCCTCAACCGAAACAAAACTTTTCCCTTTCAACAAAAAATACAACTCATCAAACTTAAAAGTATTAAACAAGCGCTCATCAACAATAATATTGTCGACCAACACATAAACTCCACGCTCCAGAAATAAAACAACACCCCCACTAACAAACCCAAAGCTTAGTTATTAAAAACATTCCCTCCCCTCCTCTAAAACCGCTTGAACGCACCAACGTTATCTATCAGTTTAAATGCCCCTTGGAAGAATGTAACTCCTATAACAACAATGGAACAATGGTAATAGTCACGTCGGACATCCCACTACCACAAATCCCGTCGCCTTACATGCCATAATGTTGAATCTAGTACAATATTCCAACACTTACATAAAAATATCTGTGCTCCCCTACGAATTTCAGGCAAATTTCAATCAACAACACAAAAATACTACACCACGAAACAAATGTTTGAGAAGCTTAAAATCTTTGAATCTATATAAAAAAAAGCAAAAACATACTCTTAATCAGGTCGCATTTCGTAATAGTATCAACGTATTTAAATGCCTCACATACCTCCTCCCTCCACTCTCACACCCAATCGGTTTCTGCTACTGAACCTAGAACTAGTACGCCCTCCCGTTCCCCATGATACTAACGCCCCCACCGCCGCCAACAAACCCATTGACCCTCAGTAACACCTTCTCTCGCAACCAAACTACTACTTAAATAAATCTACCCATAATTCCCACCATTCCCTGAGTATGTGTAGATGACTACACAATAATAATAGTTAATAAGTTAAAATTAAAACCGCAGCCACTTCGACAATACATCCATACTTTCAACACGTATACAAAAATACAATGCGAAAAAATGAAAGAATAAAAAACGGTAGCTTTTCTTGTCTTTAACAATGTATGTTTATATATATATATATATATATATATATATATATATATATATATATTAAATAAAATAGGCGGACGTTTCTCATGAGCTCTTTCGGCTACCATTTTACCAGGAGAAAATCGATAGTGTAAAAAATAATATTATGTCAAAAGTTTAAAGAGTTCTAATGAAGAACTATTGAATGTGCAAAAAGTAAACATTAAGTTTATTAACGTTTAAAAACGAATAAAATATTGGCGCAACGAGGGGGGAAAACGGGAGAAAAGATTCAAAGTTCTCCAAAAAGAAACAATGCGTTTGCTGTTTCCTTTTGCCAAAAAAAAAAAAGTTACGCACCGCAATAGAGACAGACTCCAAAATTCATAATATAATTTTTTTTACGCTATCGATTTTCTCCTGATGAGATGATAGCCGAAAGAGCTCTTGAGAAACTTCCGCCTCTTTTATTTAAAACAATATATAAATTCTGTATCTCCATATATATATATATATATATATATATATATATATATATATATATATATATATATATATATTTATATATATATAATAAAATGAAAATTAAAATTGAATTTAGCAAAATGAACCAAGATGGTAAAATTAAAGTAAATTATAAATATGAAACAATTAATATTTATAAAATTATCTCAGATATTTATTTCTCGGAAGTAGAGTGAAAAGCACATCTTATTTTTCTTTTATTAATATTATTGGAATCTTTTCTTTTTTTCCTTGTACACATTTTTGTGAATTATTCCATGGATTTCTGCCTTTGGATTATTATGGACCATCTTCTTCCAATTACGGGATTTCCTTGGATTTTACTTGCACCAATGGAAATTCTTTTAACTTTCTTGAAGTTTTACATTTGGATTTTACCGTCACTGGATTTTCTATCTTCCACCAGACTATCCATTCGTGTGTAATCACCTTTTTCTTTACCATATTTCCCCTGCTTCACTTTTTTTGTTTTCAAGTAAGATCTTTGACTTACTTGTTGTTTCACCAAATACTTCTGCATGCAAAATCCGATCCCGCATTTAGCTACCTCCTACCCTCTGATGAGAAGGAAAGTATTTCTTCGAAACTCCGCGGATTAAGGACTATCCATTTATCTAGTGTTTCCTTTTCAGAAGCAAACTGGCTCGCATTTCCCGGTCGTAAAATACGCTTAAAAATGGTATTTTGATTAATGCAGATATTTATTTATTTATTACCCAATATATATGAATGATTTAAAAGTTAAAAAAAACACTCGTGCGCCACTACTGAAAATCGAAACCAAAACATTTAGCTTACGATTTATGTTTTCTTTTGACGTTGATGCCTTAACTATTAAGACATGTCTGCTGCAAGGCTAAAAATTAAAACATGGATCAATAGCATCAATATTACGTTATGCATGCATATTCGTAATGCCGTCGTTCGACCTGGAAAATTAAAAACAAAATTATGTTTACACTTTTGCACCTATTTTCTCTATCTAAAACCCAAATATAAATTTTCACATGGGTTCGAATACCATGTATCGTAAGTTTCACATCAGTAGACCAAAAACTTACAGAGGAGTTTGGTAGGCAAAATTTCTTAAACAGATACTTATACGCATACATAAATATATATAGAAAGAGGTTTCTTCTTACTATAACCCTTTTACACAAATATTACGCAAGTATAAATCATGTAGAATATCTGCATGAATACAATTACACGTAATGCTTAACGACATATGATTATCCCATAAGGAAATCGAAAAAAACTAATAGGAAATTAATTAAAATGAATATTTAAAAGACTATGCAAATTAGTTCGATCTTTTGCATATAAATACCATACCGTACCCATATATATATATATATATATATATATATATATATATATATATATATATATATAAAAAGTTCTATTTTCTTTTTAAATAACAAGAAAAAAGGCTTTTTTTTATATGAATATCGATGCACGAAAATAGTATAGGATTATATATACATATATATATATATATGTATATATATATATATATATATAACTACTTCATTTACTCACATAAAATTGATATACAAAAGTATAAATTTATGCGTAAACTTTAAGTATTTACTTCAGAAGTGCTCAATACGTAGGTAGAGCTAGTTAGTAATTTATAAAATATATATGGCGATTAAGCTACACTGAATATTCCTCGTTTCATCCACTCTAGGATTCTTCAGGCTTATGCGCCATATATATATATATATATATATATATATATATATATATATTATATATATATAGAGAGAGAGAGAGTGAGTGAGAGAGAGAGAGAGAGAGAGAAAGAGCGGCTAATATTAAATACCCGATAAATACTGAATAAATACAATAAAAACACTGGTACACTTATTTTAGAATTTCACTTAAAGTAAGATTTAAACATGTCGCTTTATGTTTGATGAATTGCATGTGAAAGGGGAGGCATATAGGCCGTTAAAAGAAAGAAAAAGTGGGGAGACTGAGGGGAAAAGAAACTTACTTCTGTAGACAATAATCTAACTGATTTATTCTGACATTAGAAAGCGGTAGATGTGAGAAATGCTGACTTCTCTCTTGATTCCTGATTTTATCAAACCAATCGATAAAACACATAGCAATATAACTAAGAAATCAAGCAAAAAACAAACAAACAATAAAACGGCGTTTATCCAAATAAAACAGTGTGCAAAACTCACCTTAGAATGCTTTTAGCGTCAATAATATTGCGGAAGACTTTCCATTCAACTTATATTTAAACTTTTTTGGCTTGGATTAGGATGTAGTATTTTGTTCCGTCTCTACACCTTTTTTGCTCGGTTAGTGAAAGATAAATCCTTATAGACTTAAGCGCAGTCTAGTTTTTCTAACATGAAAACCTCATCTTCTGTCTAACACTGCACTCGTGCGAAGGCAATTTCTTATAAGCTGCAGCAATTTATATGTACTTTAAAAGAATTAATCATTTTAATTATCTTTGCTATAATTCAATTTTGATAGCTTTATTCTATGATCAAACTAAAGCGGATTTAATCAACGTTCGTTATCCTTACGGCTACCGGCCTTCTTTTTGCTTAATAACATAAAATACACGCTAAGATACTTCTTTACATCTCGAATCGAGATTTGTTTAAAAATATCATTTATTTCGAATAATTAGCCATCATTTGCAATTAACTCTCAAAGTGACGCATCATTTAGTGAATTTATGTTTATCGGATTGTTTACGAAATTACGTTATCTTACGTTCGAATATACATAATAGCGGAGGCGCAGTTTTTCTCCTCTGGACCAAAATACCGTAGGTTTACAACAACAGATGGCACATACAAATTTATTATGTTTACACATTAATTCGTAATATTAAAACATTAGCTTTAATCCTAGCAGCGATATCTTCATCGCCATAAGCTACAGAGAAAGTAGCTCCCATTTTCCCCTATCCATCAAGTACTTTCTCCGTTCCCCACTTATACCACGTATGTTTACTTACAAGACTTAAATTAACACTTCTTCCTACGTAATTGATCTAGTCACTATTTGACATAGCGTTTATCTTCCGTTCTTCTATACTAAAAATACTAACGTCTCCCCATGCTTATGATTCGAAATGACATCGAGAAATAATACAGTTTTGATGCGAGCAATTAACGAGTGAGCATAAAAGGAACTTTACCATTGAAGAAATTTCAAAATGAAGTTATTTTGAAACACAGACAACCGAAGCTTTAAAAAAGGCACATAATCATATGAACCCGAGCTGCAGGTAGAATTGGCAGACATGAAATTCATCTCGCCTACCAGCTGATAATATTCTAGTTTCAATGCATGAAAGCCGAAACAGAAATATTAAATAGAACTGATAAACTTGTGAAACGGCATTGGGATGCAATTCAGAAACCAATGGGTGATAATTAGGAAACTCAGACCTTGAATATAATAATTAGATAAAGAGTTTGAGGACTTCAGTTCCCGCATAAGAGGTATTATAATCAACTGAGAAAATAACTGCCGGCAGAACGTCACATGAAGGTGTATTAATGGCTACCATTTGACACGTTTTGCCTTGAGATACCTCGGACAGCCCCAGAACAACGACACTCCAAAAGAAAACAGACGTCGTTGAAACTTATCAATCTCAAGGCAAAACGACCCTGCGAGAATTAAAATTTGAGGAGTGGTGCAGTGCTTACCTTAGGGGACACAATAAACCGTTTCGCTTACTCTAAAGATTGAGATTATCAAGATATGCAAACTTACGCGCATTTTTATTATTTTTTTATTTTTAAATATATGAAGATGAGAAACCCTTATTTAATATAATAAAAAAGTATAAACGGATTAATCTTATTTATCATTTCTCTCTGTGGGTGTCTCCCTCTGTTGTCTCTTCCTCTGTTTGCCTGTCTGTCTGTCAGTCAGCATCTGTCTATCTTTTTGATTATTTGTCTGTCTCTCTCTCTCTCTCTCTCTCTCTCTCTCTCTCTCAGTACATATATTCATTTACATATAAAGAAAAAGGTTATGTTAAATAATTCGAACTACTGCCACATTTCAACTAACATGCATTTTACTTATATTCTATATATCTATAAAAGTGAGAAAGTGTGTGTGAGGATACTTCTCAACTTATACACTCAACGATTTTTTGACCTGCAGACTTGAAATTTGGTATATAGGGTGTTCAGACAGGGGAAACTTTTTAATCGGTTTTCATCCGGAAGAATGGGATACTAAGAGGTCAAAATTAAATAGAAATAGTACAGACGGGTCAATGATTCTATCCGTTTGTCAACTGTTTTACGAATGCTCATGCCTGACTCGTTCACATAACAGATTCCTTATGATAAGAATAGTAGGCTTGAGGCACTTTTTAATGATCATGTCAATCAAGCTGGCCCGATGGATATCGTACTTAACTCACCATATTTAACTTTTGGTTTCGATCTCAGCCCGAGTATTTTTTTACTTACAAGAAGCTGTTTAGAAAAACAGAATGCTCACATCCACACGTCTCAATTTTTTATGTTTTGAAACATAATAGTTTTGCGTATTTACACCCGGCCAACGCCGGGGGGGGGCTTACTAATCAATTATATATTATGAATCATCGGAAAATATTCCATACTGCAAAGAAAATTAAGTTCAATGCTTTACACGATATGCCAAACTGTGCTTATGTACGTTAATTCAGCCAAACTTAATGTCACAATCATTATGTTGTAATAGGGCTCCAAAAATCAGAACTAGACAATGTTCAACAATATCTTTCCATTTTATTATAACATATTTTATAAATATATATATATATATGTATATATATGTATTTCCTAACAATGTTCCAAATAAACTACTTGTCTATTTTATATATATATATATATATATATATATATATATATATATATATATATATATATATATATGACATTTCATTACATCTAAAATATATTTTCAAATATTGATACTGGTGTATTGTTTTCTTAATTTTATTTATCTAAAGGAAGTTTAGCAATGAAAAGGAGACGTCCATGAAAACATAACTTGGTTTGTCCCTTTCTCTCCCCTCGCTTTCTCTCTCTCTCTCTCTCTCTCTCTCTCTCTCTCTATATATATATATATATATATATATATATAGATATATCTATATAAAGGTAGCGAGATGTAATGGTTGAACGCGCAGCCTATATAGTAGGTTACATTCTCAAGCAGTAATTACACAATGCGTCTCACTAAACGAAAATTGCTTGAAATGCATACAAAACTTCACGGTAAATCATATATTGTTTCCAGCCCTTAACTATTGTAACTGTAGGAGGTGGAGCAACGATTCTTGTTCAATAGACACCTAGTATTGACAGTTTGCCGTAGGTACCTATGGTGTTTCGATATTAAAGTAAATGTATATGTGTCTGCGTGCTTGTACATTTGTGTCATTTGTTTACTTTACATGAGATTTTTATACTATCTCATATATATGATAAAACACAAATCAATAACGTTTTCTCGTCAGTTTTCGCATGTTTTAGCCTTTTTATCTCTTGCATGTATAATATATATATATATATATATATATATATATATATATATATATATAGCATGATTGATTATTAGAAAAGTTTAACGAATTTTTTTAATTTTTTTCGTTTTAGATGCATTATTGATTCAGCAGATCCGAAATTGTTCGAGTTTGAAGTAAGTTTTTACATTTATACATTTTATATATAGTAGCCTATATGTTTGTCTGTCTCCATAAAAATCTCTACCTTTTCCAAAATTTAAAGTCGCAGAGTCAAGCTAGGAGCCTAAAATGGTTGGGTATTTTATTAACCGTTATTTTATGGGTCTTTAGCCGGTATAAATAGGTTTTAAGGGGTCAAAAATGGGTCCTAATTCAAAAATAATCGTTATACATTTTATGATTCATCTTAGTTTATTTTTAATTTTTTTAATCAGTTCATATGCGTGTCACGTTAGTACAGTGGTAACGTCACCAGCTTTGATTGTTACAATTTTGTCTTCGGTTTAGATTCAAGCTGATGGCACCCAAATAATTTTTTTGACTTTTGAAATCATGACTCTATAATAATATATACGAAAATTGAACAAATTAAAATATAATATTTAAGCGTATTTTACGACCGGGCAATGTCGCCCTTCCTTCCCCGCTAGTATTATTTTAATTTTTTGTCTTTTACTACTGTAACTAAAAAAAATAAATTTTTCATAATACTTAAAATATTTAAAACTATTGTTGCTTATAATTGAAAGTGTATTAACCCTGGAAGTCAAAAAAATATAAAAAAAATTATATATGTTCAAAATACTGGATGTTCTATGACTCTTGGATCCTATATATAACGTTAAAATGCATTCGATGATGGATCGCATTTATTGGTTTAAAAGAAATCATCGCTTTCAAATTATTCAATTACAAAATAAATATTTGCAAAACGAATTAATTTGCAAATGTTTTTCTAACATAAATATGTATTGCTTTGACATTATATGAACAACTGACGCTTGATTTGAATTAACACAATAAACAACGGAGATATATTGAATAAGTATGAGAATCCAAAATCGTTAATACTGTAATGTACACTTAAAATATATAGAATGTTCGCTTCATTCATTCATCTCAGAATATATATATATATATATATATATATATATATATATATATATATATATATATATATATGTGTGTGTGTGTGTGTGTGTGTGTGTGTGTGTGGACAGTTTTTAACTGCCAGTTAAACGTAAAAACGTAAAAATTACACTTCTGGAATTATCTCTATATTTTAAAATCTAGAGATAATTTCAGAAGTGTAATTTTTACGTTTCCGAAAGTCAACGCGTTTTTATGGTAATCTTTTATAATATAAATATCACATATTTGTTTAAATACACACACACACACACACACACACACACACACACACACACACACACACACACATATATATATATATGTGTGTGTGTGTGTGTGTGTGTGTGTGTGTGTGTCTGCCAAAAACTTTCGATTGAGGCGACAGATTTTGACGGAATCGGTACAGTTTTGAAACTCGACCCTTCGGACGACAAATCTCGAACAATTGGCTATAAGCATTGGTTACTTCACTCTCAACTGGGCACTGTTCTACAGGAAGGTGTCGCTTTTTTCGCATATATTTTCGAAAGACATCCCTTATTTTCGATTGAGTAGCCTTAATTTAAACCTTTGCCACTTCCGGTTTGGCGGTGGACGCCATGGCAAAAACGTCACTTTTTCACATTCTCTTCCTTTTTTCGAGCCTAACTGCCTACTACTACTTTTTTTTTGTTGCTCAACACACACATCCGAACATCCGAGCAACGCTGGGCACTCAGGCTAGTCTAATATATAAAAAGCAAAATGAGCGGCACGTTTGTGTATGTATACGAAAAGCTTTTTGTGTCGGGGTTCTCGCGTCGTTTAGATTTCGGGAGAAGTTTTCGCATACTTCCTAGATCTTAATATCCAAGATTTGCAAACGGACATTGTCTTTATCTTTTTTTGTGCGAGTTTTTAAAAATTCCTTCGTTTCGAATGTTTGGTTGTCTTTTTCGTATAAATAAAGCGAAACTAATCGAAGGCAAATCAATTCCCGGCTTTCCGGCCGGGTACTATCTGTTCTGGTCCTTGGTCAATGTAGAGGTAACCCTTCATACTGAGGCAATTACTATTTATTTGGATACTACCAGAGTGCCCCCATTTTTGGATGATCTACTTTTTCACCACATTAGAACGATCTTCATAGGAGGTTTAAGAGCAACGCTATGTCTGCAAGTCATATTTTTAATTGACTACCTTAAATTAGAGTAGTAGTAAGTAGAGGTAAAACGTTAGGTTTTCTTTCACTTTCTTTTCAACCTCGCATCAGCTGCTACTTGTTTTTTCTTTTGCTCAACACACATCTTCAAACACCTGTTATATTTTGTTATTATTATTATTATTATTATTATTATTATTATTATTATTATTATTATTATTATTATTATTCTTGTTGTTGTTATTGTTCGTTGTTAGGAAGTCTTATTAAAAGTGAGTCTTAGAGAGTCTTATTAAGAGAGATTTTGCGTTTTGTGTTCGTGTTATGAAGAGATTCATATATATAAAATGTTCATACTTAGAAGTGTAGAAGCTCTTTGAGTGAGGAGACAGTGTTGAGACAGTCTTAGTGTTCATATTGTAGATATGAGATGTAGAGACATTGTGTATGTGAAGACATTTTAAAACACAGGATATATAAGACATATAATGACAATTTCACTTTACCTTTTGGTAGAATTACAACACAAAGACAACGTTTATAAAAACACATGACGCGTTTATTTCCATGGACCGGTCGGTGGTTTTCTTAGTCAGAAATTCAAAGTTTTACATCTTATGTTTCAAAGGTGACCGTCTCGCTTCCAGACGTTCGACTGTCCATCTCTGGACTCGAGACTGTCGTCTATCGTCCTCAGTCTCTCTCCTTAACTCTAAAGTTTCTAACTATATCGAGAACTTCCCATTTTCCATGACGTCATACACATGTTAAAACATGTGTCTTCTTTCACGTGTTCTGGAAATGCGTGTCCAAAACATTTTCCTTTGTTTACAAAAGGAATTTTAACCTATATTTCCAGTAATCTACATTTCCAATATGTTAAAAACGTGTTTATTAAATTATCCTATAGTTGCATTCCTCAATTCAATTTCATAACAGAATTGACAAATCCACATTCCTTTTCTAAAAACTATTTTATCTCTAAGCTAAACAATGGTTTGTTTTTACATTCCATTTTCTAATTCTCTCTTGTAATCTATTTTAAACCTAAATTACGAGGTTCGAATTTCGTCTATTCTATTTCATATTTACATTTAACTAATTCCCTATTTTTATACTTACATGAAAAGAGGACAGCCCTTATCACGTAACACACCCGGGCAACGCCGGGCATCCCAGCTAGTCTGAAATAAACGAAGAAAGCCACAACGCTACAAATACAGGAGATTTCAAACGAATCAGAATCGGAATCAGAATCAGTAATTGGATCGGAATTGGGAATTTAAAACATAATCGATATTTTTCGGAATCAAAAAATTTTGATATCGTCTCATCACTAATATATATATATATATATATATATATATATATATATATATATATATATATATATATATAGTTTTTGTAGTTTCTTTAAACCTTTAAAACTACAAAAGAAAAAGTCCTTCGTTGTAAAATTATTTTTTCAGTAAGTCAATTAATTTTCTATGCGCTGAATAATTTTACTTACATGAACAAACAATAGTGCCAATGTTCTTACAAGGATTATCAGTTGCTTACCATGAAACACTGTTTCTGGGATTTAAAAACAAAACAATATATTAAATCATGGTTCCCCGTTAGTGCTGATAAAACACCACCTCCCTCAAAACACACATGCAAAACTATTTTAGATACTGGATCTATTTTTTCTACAGATAAATTGGACTAACCACTTCATGTCAATTCATGTCAATTGATGTAATTTCAAAAGTATTTCATACTTATGTAATGCATTCCTTTCTCCACAAGTTTATGTGCGTATGATTTACAAACTACTGTTTTTATATAGTGTTTGGTTGAATCCATTCTACTAATTACCCTCTTCTTAATTATTAGTATTATTTACATTCTTACTTATTCGTACCATCTTTATAATCATTATTTATTAAAATATATGAGGAATATACAGAAATATGTATACAATTAATAATAATATAAAAATATATATTTTTTACATCATCGTATATGTATTGTTTAAATATATTATACATCTTTGTATATATATCATACATTACGCATGTGGTTCTGAATATTTTCTATTAATCTACTTTGGTTAATTTGATATGATTTAAAAACATTAGGATACCGAGTAAATGCTTTATTTAACTGTATAACTATTTTATTCTTTGTCACCGCATGGTTTAATCAATTTTATTATTAAACTTGATACTGGGAATGTAAACTCTATCAAATTGACGGCAATAATAATTATTCTTAAAAACACGAATATAATCCTATCATAAAACATATATATGCATATTGTGTGTGCTTTTCATGTTGCATACGAAATATTTTAAACGGAAATCAGTTTCTGTTATCGAATATTTATATATAATTCTTACAATGATATTTTTTAAATTCCTACAGACACTAGTATTTCATCTTTTCAGAAATCATCAGTGCAGGGTGTCACTATTATCCCCGGTCGAGAAATTTGAACCCGGCTACGAAGGAATCTCTGACTATATTAGCATAGAAACAAACCCATACGTCCAGCTTTAACCGCGAGAAATATCGTTGAAATTTAAACATTTATTTTTTTTAATATCGAGACGTCCGACCATTGATCTAATTATTGATCTAATGAAAATCATAACATCTAATGATAATGTATTTACCTTTTGAACCATGCCCGTCTCTTTGCTTTTTCTGCCCCTACCACCACTACCATATCTGGAGACCACAGAAAAACTAACCGAATTATGACTTCGTTGACACACGCAAATTACTGCCCCCTTCTCTTGGCACGTATTAGATATACTTTTCTTCGTTATTTATCCTCTTCTGTCTCTCTTTCTAACTTCGTCAAGTTTTCCCTTTTTTATTTTTACGTTATTACTTTATTTTTTGTTATATTGTATATTATATGTTATTAATTTTTTCTCCTTTTAACAAACAATATCCTCCCTTAATTTTAATTCATTTTAATTTAATCTCTTTCATACTATTCTTAATTTTTAATTTCAATTCCAACTATAAATATAATCTATATTTATCCTCCATCCCCTTTCTTTTTCTTTTCTCTCACTCCTGCCTCTCCCCTCTCTATCCAGCACTTCAACTCTTGATTTTTGATACCCATACGTAATTTAAAAGAGTCTTTTTTCCTTCTAATTTATTTTGGCTTAGATCTTCTGACGAGATTGGCAAGATAATTTTATTGTCCTGTTTATTGAAACAACTTGCAATGATTTAAGTAAAAATCTACGAGGTTGAAATAAAACGTATTGAGCACTTTCCCTGTTTTTATGTGTTATTCAGTATATGTGCGGTTTAATTAGTCATGGTATGGCAACTCGTTAATGCTCAAATATACAAAAACAACAAAAAATAACAATTGAGAATAGTTATACGTGATGTATTATCAGGATTGTTTTGTAAATGAATAATCCGCAAGCAATAGGCATAAATGTGATCGTGACATTACCGGCAGCAGTGTAAATCAATGGATAACTATATAAGAAGATAGCAGAAATGAGTACGCTAGAAGACACAAAAGTATTCGGTTATTAATTGTTGTGGTTTTTATAATTATATATCCATCCATCATTTCAATAATGCAGTTGAATCTAAACCAAGGACTTATTAGTTTTTTAGTTCGATCTTTCATATATTAGTAGGATAGCATAATATTTTTTGAAACATTAAATATAATTTCGGATAATCAATCAAATGCGCGAATATATATCATCGACTTGTCTTTTATATTTACGCACATTTAACACGCGAGTGAATATTTCAGAAACCAACAAAGGAATTCATGTGATATCAATCTGCAAAGAAGGCATGTAGAATTCTGTTCTGCAGACCTGCTTTACAGCTGGTTAAAACAATCGTCTTCAAGTCCAATGTAAACAAATTCTCGTTAAGCCATCCCTTAAAACCTAAAATCTACCCAATTTCCAACACTCATGATCACTTCGCTGTTGCCTTAGTGACCAATGTATGGTTATTAAACGTTATTCACGAGTGACCTCAAGATCTTGATTAGAGATGATTCCCTTCTAAAACTGTGATATTATTGAGGAAAAGAGGTTATATATTCAACCAACAAAGCTGTTGATGCGATGTCATTCAGTAAATTAATGTTATATTAATCAGGAAAAGAGTTCATGCGATATCTGTCAGCAAAGACGAAAAATAATTATGTGATACGATTAAGAAAAAAAGAGTTACTTTCATATCAATCAGAATTGTATCTTCTTACATAAAGGCTTTATATATTTTATCATTAAGCAGAATATATAGAAAATGAAAGTAATAAACTCAAACCGTTCCCAAAGTAAAGACCATTTCATATTTTTGCAGACACTGACCCGGATTTCCGTGACATTAGTTCGGACTTGACCGGCTGCTTACGTAAACCACCAGAATATACCGATGGCTGATCAAAGGAAATGATGTCAGGAAACTAAATAAAAGCATTTATCGCATACTAATACGATGAATAAAATAAAAATACAATAAATAAATTAATAACAAAAACCTTGCGCAAGGTTTAATGAATATTTCTATTACTTTTTTAAACTTTAAGAATTATTTAAAAAATATGTAATTGATCTTTTTTAAGTATTTGTTTTTTAAATCTATTTTGCAAAGAAATTACAATATTTAGTTGCTTTGAGAAAATTTAAAGTTGAAGGATTTTCGGTTTATTCATTTATTTATTTATTTTTTTAAAGATAATGGACTTTACATTTTATTTCAAGAAAAATTAATTTATTTTTTAGAAAAAGTGATTTTTTTGTTTAGTGTAACAATATATCCATAACTTATTCTTGGTTGGGAAGGAACCTAATGGGAATATTCTTGGTCAACTGTGGGACGGCCGTAAATGACAAAGAGGGAAGAGATGGGGAAGAGCTATTAGAAGGAAGCATACGAACCGGATAGCTTTTTGTAATATTATTTATGATGGAGAAAAACGAATTGTTTCCAAACCTTTGTCACTACATACATCTAATAAGGTAATAAGGAACTCCTAAATGGTCTTGCATTCTTTTCTTGTCACGTTATTTGGCCTCTTTTCACATCAAATCAACATGATTGCCTTCGTCCACAAAATTCAGATGATGGTTAACGGCCAGGTGATGGAACCCTTCTCCTCCAACTTTGTGGTATACCTTCTAACAGTCGGAGCCGACCGTGGTCCGCGACAGAATATATATATATATATATATATATATATATATATATATATATATATATATATATATATATATATATATTATAGTAATAAAGATTTCGGCGTTAAGAGGGGCGTGCAATAAGTAATGCCCCTGTTTGTATGTGCAATGATTTATATCTCTATGGGTTATGTGGCAAATTACAGCTATGAACTAATTGTGGTTTTTCTTTTACAGGTGTTTGAACTGAGTCAGGTGTGAAATGGAGCCTGTTGAATGTCGAACAGTGATCCGGTTTTTGTATTTGAAAGGACGCACACAACAGGAGACTTTTGATGAAATGAAAGAAACTTATGGTGGTAATGCCCCATCATATGACCTTGTAAAACGCTGGCATCCTGAATTCGAACATGGCCGTAAGTCGGTGGAAACAGCACCCTTACCTGGGCGCCCCCCTTCTGCCATCGATGAGGCATCTGTCCGTCAAGTTGCGGCTGCCATTTTGGAAGATCGGCGCATTACTATTCGCCAAATAGCCCAAGATGTAAAGATTAGTACAGGGTCTGTGGAAACTATCATTCCTGACCATTTGCATATGCATAAGGTGTCTGCCAGATGGATTCCCAGGTTGTTCACACGATTCCAGAAACGAGAACGCGTCGAGTGCTCGAGGATGAATTTGGAGATGTGTCAAGAAGATGATTCAACATTTTTCAAAAGGCTGATTACACAGGATGAAACCTGGGTCCATCACTATGATCTAGAGACCATAGCCCAGTCAATGCAGTGGATCACTTGGACTCACCACCTCCAAAGAAGGCAAGGGTGCAGTCCTCCGCTGGCAAGGTCATGCACACAGTCTTCTGGGTCCAGGACGGGGTAGTGATGACAGATTTCCTGGCAAAGCGTACCACAATTACAGGAGCCTATTATGCTTCACATTTGAGGAAATTAAGGGAAGCTATCAAAATCAAGAGGCGGGGCAAGATCAGCAAAGGTACTCTCCTCCTGCAGGACAACGCCCCGGTCTACAATTCGCATGTCACCAAATCAGAATCACGGGCGTGTGGTTATGAAATCCTACCCCATCCTCCCTACTCTCCTGATCTTGCACCCTCTGTCTTTCACCTCTTCATAGCCATGAAGTTGTTTTAGAAAGGCAAGCGTTTCCCAGATGATGCAGCCTTGATTTCTGAAGTCACGTCGAGGTTGGAGGACCAACCTGGGGTGTTCTACAAAAACGGTCTCCAGAGCTGCATCAAACGATGGGAGAAATGCATAACTATGGCTGGTTCCTGTGTAGAGAAAGACTAATAACTGTGCCAAGTTTCGTTGCTCTACTGCTATGGGAACTGGGTCATGGGTATTACTTATTGCACGCCCCTCGTATGTAGGTTTAGTGTTATACAGTTACTTTTAGATTTGCTACCTAGTTTTTTAATGTGTTCATAATAGTCGTTATGCTGTGGTGAATTGTAAAAGCGCACGCAAATGTTTGGCCTCAATTATTTACATCTTGCACAAAACCCGCGCGCGCACGCACACACACACACACACACACACACACACACACACACACACACACACACACATATATATATATAATTAAACAATAATTATTCTTTATACCTACAGGCACAATAGTTTCATGCTTACGCAAATATATAACGTTGGTATAGTCGCTAAGAAACCCTCCTTGTATGTTGTGTAATATCCTCTCAATACCACGAGGGGTTCGACAAGTTTTCCCACGTTGTGCTTGATTTTGTTAATTTCACCATCTTCTTGAAGACTCTTTTGTGGTCACAAATAAATGATTTTCAAAATTTTTTAGATTAATAATTTAGACTTAAAAAAAAAATTGTTCCGGTATGCAAGGAGGCTCACCATCTGCATTGAGCATTAGTTCACCTACAAGTGAAACAATCGCTTCCATCCGCTCTTTTAAACGAACATTTAATTCCGAGCCCTCTACTTTTCTCTCCTGACAATAAATTACCGTTTGCTTAGGTGTATGTCTTATTTTCTTCAATGTACATAGATTTATATTAGAATAAACAACAGTGGCTGCCATTTTAGAGCGTGAATAACAAAAAAAAAAATGTTTTTATTTATTAAAAATCGTCTGCTTTCACTTCCTATTGCGCCTTTTCATTGGCTAATCAAATTGATCAGCACTGGAATACACCGGCGGTATACGTCAACTGCTGATCGAGCCTAAGTTAAGTTTTTCGGAAATATGGGTCAATACATGCAGAATTACCGATCATTTATATATCTATTATATATATAAAGGTGAACGTATGTGTGTGTGTGTGTGTGTGTACAATTTCCTACACAATAACTCTGTCAATTTTAAGTCTACAGACTCGAAAGTTTATATACAGGGTACTGAGATTTGGGAAAAACTTTGTAATCCATTTTCGGCCAAATGTGAAAGTTCAACGATTTGCCCTTTGAGAACTCTACCAAACTCCTCCGTCAATTTTTGGTCTAAACACTTGAAATTTTAGATATAGGTTCCTTGGACATGGATCTAATTTAATAACTTGATTTGAGCCCAAAACAATAAATTTTAAGGGGTCATAATAGGGATCAAATTTTAAAAAGAAATGACCGCTTTTCTTTTGTTTTGCTCAACATACACCTTCAAACACCCGGGCAAGGCCGGGCTGAAATGCTAGTATATACAAATATGATCAGAATAGTGGAAATAGCATTCTGATGAGATAGAGAGATAAAAAAAACCATAGAAAACACCACCTATAATTTATTAATACATAAAATCAATCAATAAATTGCATCACAAAAATACACTCATTATTTCATGTTAGTGACACATCCCTATTTGAATTATAACGGTCATATTTATTTCAAAATGTATATAAATTACATCATATCTTTTTAAAAATATATTAACGGCTACATGACGTTAAAAATTATTTCTGCCTTTCACAACGTAATTTTGCTGTCAAGGGGTCAAAGTTGTAAAGAGTTGACCTTTGAAAACTATACCAAACTCCTCCGGCGATTTTGGGTCTTAACACTTGAAAGTTTGGATGTAAATTACTTGGACAAACTTTTAATTTGATTTGAGTCCGAAAAATTAATAAAAAAAATAAATGTTAAGGTATCAAAATTGGGGTCAAATTAAAAAAAAAATTACCTCTGCAGTCTCTACCAAATTACTCAGCCAATTTTAGGTCTGAACATTTGAAATTTTACGTTTCACCTATCTTACTTTTATACATGATGTCTGACTCAATTCATTGGTCTATATCTCTATGTTATATATCATTTGAAGCGCATTTTTCACTCTATCAAATTGTGTTATTCGTCACTGTTCTCAATCTCTTCATTCATTTGTTTGCAGGTTTTTCGACAGCATGGACAAAATTCAAATCCACACAATTTCCTTGTTCCAGATCAAAGTAGACCGAAAAGCTGCCGAGACAGCTCGTGGTATCATTGATGCGTTTGGCCGAGGAACCATTAACGAGCATGTGGTAAACAGTGGTTCAAGAAATTTCGCAATGGTGACGAGAACCTCGAAGACGAAGACGGCCGAGGCCGGCCGACTGCAGCTGGTAATGAAATTTGAAAACCTTAATTGAAGTCGATCCTCGCAAAACCACACGAGAAGTTGCTGTTGATTCAACAGTTGTTCGCCATTTAAAGCAAATAGGGAAATGAAAAAAATTTGATAAATCGATGCCGCATGAATTGAACAATAATCCAAAACATCATTGTTTTGAGGTGTCTCCTACGTTCCTCCTGCGCAATAAAAACAACCCATTTCTCGAGCGGATTGTGACATATAATGAGAAATGAATCCTTTACTACAACTAACGACGTTCGGCACAGAAGTTGGATGCCGGAAAAGCTCCACAGCACTTCATACAACCGAAAGTGCACCAAAATAAAGGTTATGGTGACTGTTTTGTGGTCTGCGGCCGGTCTCATTCATCACAGCTTCTTGAATCCGTGCGAAACGATTACGGCGGAAAAGTACTGCCGACAAATTGACGAAATATATAAAAAGCTCCAACGTGTGTGTCCGACATTGGTCGGATTTCTATGCTAATGTGATAAATACACTTGTTTCCCGTTGGCAAAAATGTGTCGGTTCTAATGGTTCTCGTTTCAATGAGTAAAGTTTATCATAGAACGAGTTTTGATCTTTTGAAGTTGAACTTCAAAAAATGACAGAATTTTTGGCACCAACCTAATATATAATGTATTTATATACATTTTAATTTCTTAAAAGATATATAAAATCATATGCTAATATTTAAAAGTAAAATATACTAACGGGGGTACCCGGCATTGCCCGGGTGTGGAGAGGTAGGGGAAGGTGGGAATCAAAACAACTACAATATATCTATATACAAATAGAACACATACATATATATTGTTTTTTTTTTCAAATATAGTTATCTACTGGCGCGTTTCGTCGTTTACGACTCATCAGAGTAGCTGAATCTAGCGAGATTCGAAATCGGGACACCATGGTAAAAAGATTAAAACTTTACCACGAATCCATCTCACACAACAGTTTGGATATAGCGCGATTTACGTAGATATTGTATAAAGGAGCGATATATATATATATATATATATATATATATATATATATTATATATATATATGTATATGTGTCTGTGTAGAAATATATTTTCTTATTATACATTAATCCTTATTTAAAAAGCTCAATGTACTTACAGTGCAATATAGAGAATAAATGACAAAATTCATTATGCTGACCATCTTATAATTTATTCTTTTAATTCAGTTGACTTATGCAATTCTTGACAGTATATATATATATATATATATATATATATATATATATATATATATATATATTTCTACACAGACACATATACATATATTAGGCACCGCCAAAAATGGCCGCAAAATCAAGTTGTTGTTCTTTTTTAAAACTAAATTACATTTATTAAAATCCATTATTTCTGAGTAACTTTTTTTTCCAGAAAGATAAAACCCTGAATTTTATCATATAGAAAACAGAATAATGTAAAACTTTTTCTACTATTTTTAATTAAATTTTTTTCCCAAAAAGTTAACAATTGACATTTTTGGCTTGCACAAAAAACGTACTTAAATATTAAAAAAAAAGGTTTTTGAAATAATTAATTAATTTATTTATTGTCTAACTAAGATTTAGGATGATTATCTAAGAGAATATGCAAAATATTATAATATAAGTACCTGAATTTCAAATAATTCCACTTATTCATATAGGTAACCAGATATTTCGCGTCCATGTAGAGTCGAGATCGACTCTGTTTACGTTTGCGTTTTATAAAGAAGAAAACTATGGAAGACCAAACAGGCCAAAAAAACTTATTTTTCAGTGACGAAAATTTCAATGTATTATTAAGCTGAGGCTGGTGTTACGGGTGCGGTGGCTAATCACAACGCCGTAACACAGTATTTGCTATCGTAAGGAAGAGTAGGGACAAAGGTTTTGAGGGAGAGAGATAAAAATACAAGAAGCAGGTATTTTATATAAAAATAGGGAATTTATTAAAGACACAAAACATACCAAAACAAGATAGGCTGACAGAAATATTTATGAAAGTAATATTTAAACAGGACAAAAGGGGATGAACACAATATCAAAATATGAGGGAAAAAGGGTAACAAGAGGAAGGTAATTATAGTGGGGAAAACCAGGCAAAGCAATAATCTATTCTCGGAAATTAATATATAATATGATATTCAAGACGTTTGGTCAAATGATAAACAAAAATACTTTACCCTCCGTCGTATTAATAGGGATGACCAAGTTGGGTAGAAGGTGGATTCTGGTGATAGTGGGTTGAGGTTAAAGTTCTTACGACGCCTTTGAACAAATCCGCCGGGGAGAAAGGCTGCCTGTGGAAGCTACTAGCTCACTCTTTCTCACTCACGTTAGGCTGTTACTCCCAGCCTTTTATATTCATAAGGGAGTGTATATCTCTTAGACCTCTTTTTCTTTCCTTTCTTTTCTTCTTCTTCCTAACCTTTCCTAATTCTATTTTTAGGGATGGGGACAACCTGAATGACCCTAGGTTCTGTACCCAGTCCATTCAAGGTCAAAATTAATACTACGTCTCTTGTTACACTTCCCCCCCTCAGAGTAAAAGTTTTGAGTTACAAATGAAAAACTTTTACAACAACAATAAAGGCAAAAATATATCAGTAGTTACATAGTTTTGAGTTACAAATGAAAAACTTTTACAACAACAACAAAAAGCAAAAAATATATTAGTAGTTACGTACACATGATTTTAAGGCAATCAGTTCCAACAATATTCTGTAAAATAATAAGTCGGCAAAAGAGAACGCATTAGTAACATTATACTCTAAATAATGCGTCTGCAATAATATTGTTTTTTCCTTTAATGTGTTTGATGGTAATGTTGTATTCTTGTAGGAGAAGGCTCCATCTTGTCAGTCTCTGATTTTTGTTTTGCATCTTTGCAAGGAAAGTTAATGGATTATGGTCGGTAAAGACCAGAACAGGGTACATGGTGACGCTGAGATAGAAGTCGAAGTGTTGTAGTGTCGTCAATAATGATAAACATTCCTTTTCAATGGTTGAATAGTTCTTTTGGTGAGTGTTCAACTTTTTGGAGAAGTACCCAATTGCTCGGTCGATACCTTCATCATCCTCTTGGGTTAAGATACCACCCATTCCGACATCACTGGCATCAATTTCTAGTTTGAATTGTTTTGTAAAAACTGGTGTTGCGAGAGCTGGGCCCTCCATGAGTGTCGATTTTATTTTGTTGAAAGCCGCATCACAGGTCTCACTCCATTTGTATTTTACATCCTTTTTAAGGAGGTCCGTGAGAGGACCTGCTATAGATGAGAAATTTATAATAGACAAAATTTCCGATAAAATCCTGCCATACCGAGAAATCTTATTAATTGTTTCTTGTTGGTTGGAATAGGGTACTCGAGAATGGCATCCACATTTGCGGTGATGGGTATAACTTGTCCTTGGCCCACAGTATGGCCTAAATAATTTAATTTTGCATGACAAAATTCACTTTTGTTTAAGTTCACAGACAGGTTTGCCTCTTCTAGCTTACGGAAGAGTTGCCTTATGATGTGTAAATGTTCGTTCCAAGTCATACTGTACACGATTACATCATCAATGTATACATCACATCCTTGAATATCTTGTAGAAGGGAATGCATCATCCTTTGAAATGTTGCTGGTGCGTTTTTCATTCCGAATGCCATAACCTTGTATTGGTATAGTCCATCGGGAGTCACGAATGCTGAAATTTCCTTAGCGTTATCGGTTAAAGGTACTTGCCAATAACCTTTCATCAAGTCGAATTTACTGACATATTTTGATTTGCCAACTTTGTCGATACAATCATCAATTCTGGGAATCGGGTATGAATCACTTTTGGTTACTGCATTCACTTTCCGGAAGTCGGTAACAAATCTGTAGGTGCCATCGCCTTTTGGTACAAGTATACAGGGAGAACTCCACTGACTGTTGCTTGGTTCAATAATATCATTTTCCAGCATATACTTAATCTCTACCCTCAACTGTTGAAGCTTGATGGGGTTGACTCTGTAAAAGTGTTGTTTGATGGGTTTTTCGTCTCCCACTATGACGTCGTGTGCTGCAAAGGTAGTTTTACTAGGGACATCAGGAAAAAGATCTTTGAAATCACTGACCAAACCACACATTTCCTTTTTATTCTCATTTGGCAAATGTTCAAATTTTTTATTTAAATTAGCTAGTATTTCCGAGTTTTTTAGATGACTACTCTGTCCCATTTCCTCCTCTCTGACAATTGTATTTTCATAGTTATTTAAAACGTTTTCAGATGAGGTTATTTTTGTAATATTAGTTACTGTTGCAACTGGTTTACCCATATCTAACACATTTCTGTCAACGTATCCTTTTAGCATATTAATGTGACAAACTCTTCTCTTTTTTCTTCGATCTGGGGTGTGGATGATATAATTGACATCATTTATTTTTTTCTCTATTTCATATGGGCCAAAATATCTTGCTTGTAGGGGATTATGTGGGATGGGTAAAAATATTAAACTTTGTCCCCACTTTCGAAGGTACGATTTTTACTATTTTTATCAAATATAGCCTTCATTCGTTTTTGGGAGTTTTTCAAATTTTCTTGCGCTATTTTCACGGCCCCGTGTAATTTCTCTTTAAAATTTGATACATAATCTAAGAGATGTAATTCATTTTTCTCCGTTAGCCATTTCTCTTTTAATAGCTTTAAAGGTCCCCTCACAGTATATCCGAACACAAGTTCGAAGGGGCTAAATCCTAAAGAGTCTTGTACAGATTCTCTAACAGCAAATAAAACAAAATGGACGCTTTCGTCCCAATCTCTATTATATTGATAACAAAATTTTTTCATCATGGACTTCAGGGTTTGATGAAAACGTTCGAGAGCTCCCTGTGATTCGGGGTGATAAACACTGGATTTGTGTTGTTTAATATCCATCTCATTCATTATTTGTTGAAATAGACCAGACATAAAGTTTGTGCCTTGGTCTGATTGAATGGCTGAAGGAATTCCAACTAAACAGAAAAATTTAGTTAAAGCCTTTACTATAGTCTTAGCTTTAATATTTCTTAACGGAACAGCTTCTGGGAAACGAGTCGACGTACACATAATCGTCAGTAAATATTGGTTTCCCATTTTTGTTTTAGGGAGTGGCCCAACACAATCCACTAGTACTCTACTAAAGGGTTCTTCGAATGCTGGTATAGGTCTGAGTGGTGCGGGCGGAATCTTTTGATTAGGTTTTCCGACCATCTGGCATGTGTGACACGAGTTACAAAAATTTACCACATCACGCTTAAGTTTTGGCCAGTAAAAATGGTTTAGAATTTTTTCATAAGTTTTATTTATTCCTAAATGACCTGACATGGCGGTATCATGAGCTATTTTTAGTATTTCTTGTCTATAAACCTTTGGAACTACTATTTGACTTATTACCTTCCACTCCTCATCCACATTAGCATCTAGTGGGCGCCATTTTCTCATTAAAATTCCATCGTTCATAAAAAAACACTCCCTAACTTCTTTTGTTTCCGTTTTTGGTAAGGCGTTATTTTTGAGGAGGCAAATTTCTGGGTCGTTCCCTTGTTCACTTATAAATTGGTCCCTAGTTAATTCGTCCGTTTTATTTTCTTCTGGGAGATTTAATTTTATTTTTTTACTCGTATTATTCTGTTGTTCTAACAGGTGGGATATGAAAGTTTCGTCAATTCGTAATTCATCGTTTGGTATCTCTAGGTGTTCCTTTTCTAGTCGTTGTTTTCTTGTGGTCGCTCTGGTAATAGCGCATTCCGGGTAAATGTCGATGCGTTCCTCCCCCACTGTTTTATGGTTTACTACTATCTTGTCACTGACAATGGGATCAGCTATTACTCTCCCTCCAGCTAAATCATTTCCTAGCAGCAGCGACACCCCCTGAATCGGTAATTTGGGTCGTACGCCCACGATAACTGGGCCAGTTATTAATTCCGATTTTAGGTTAATTTTGTGTAGGGGCGCTTTATTTATAGTAATTCCTACCCCTTGTAATAATACAATATCTCCGGTGAAGGTAGATTTCGATAATGGAAGCACGCCTTCTAATATTAAAGTTTGCGACGCGCCAGTATCCCGCAATATTTTAATCGGCTTGGCTTCTTCAGGGTCGTTAATATACACATAACCCTGGGATAAAAATGGCTCATATCTTTTCATGTATGAGTTTTTTTCTTTCTCGCTTCTCCCTAGCTTTGGGGAAGAAGACTGGTAAATACTATCGTTTCTCGTTTTGTGTGTAATAAAGGCATGTGGTTGAAACTTATTTTCTTCCCTTTTCCTTTTTAAGATCCGACACTCGGATATAAAGTGGTTATCTTTCTTGCAATAAGAGCAGAATATTTTATTTTCTTTTGGAACGGGTGCGGGCGGAACCCTTTGATTATAATTTTTATTAAATACGTTAGGAACACGCGGCTCGGTTAACATTTTCTCTTCTGTACGAAGGTTTGACTGGTTTTTTGATATTTTATTTCTTTCCCAACACCTGTGGGTTAAATTATATGTATCCGCCATTATAGCTGCCTCCTTAACGGTTTTAATTTCTCTTTCGTCAACTCGCATTTGAATTTCTTGTGGGGCGCATTGTTTAAATTCTTCGATGAGAATAAGTTGGCGTAAGCTATCATAGGTTCTGTACCCAGTCCATTCAAGGTCAAAATTAATACTACGTCTCTTGTTACACTGGCCAGTACCAGATGGGTTACCATTTGTATGAGTTTGGTTTTTAATGTGTATGTGTGTGGGGGCCAGACTCCCCAAAATGGGGGGGGGCAATTTAAAGCAGAATAAAAAAAAAATTATTTCAGCGCGTTTGGTCCACCGTAGTCGAAAGGCGGCAAATGTTTTCAAACGGGATCGAAAAAAATGATGCTATTTTTAACACAAAGGGCACACCATTTATCGAATTTTCTTTTTGTATCGATTATTCAAAGCATGCCCTATTTAATAATGGTCATGCATTATTCGGTTCGCTAAAAAAAATAGTTAATTTATTTATCAAAAATTTTAAAATGGCTTTTTTCGTATAAATATTAAAAAAAATTTTTTTTTGTTTTGCTTAACTTAAATTAATTATTTTACTTAACATATTCACCGAATTTCACACTTCAAAACTCAAAAGCGGGATAATTAAACACAATCGAAGTTCTGATATTCAGACGTCAAAATAAGGTATGCAAACAATTTTTTTTTTTAATCTATAATTCTGTCCCTTACAACAACACAATATGTTTTGTTCAGTTTCAGATGATTATTTTAAGCATATTTGTTCCCACTTCAAAACAAGGGGGGGTTTGTAAGCAAAAAAAAATATATATAAATAACGTTTATGAAAAATAAGTACACTGTTATAAAGTTCATTCTTCTCCTAATAATCGCTGAAAATTTCGTATTGATCAGATAATTACCTGATATTTGGTAGATTTTTAAAAAGACGGTCTGTCAAAAAGTACTGACCTGCCCCCCCCCCAGTTTTGGCGGTGCCTAACATATATATATATATATATATATATATAATATATATATATATATATGTGTGTGTGTATAAACATAATTATCAAATTATAGATATTATGAATATCCTAACAGACTAAGACTAAAACGAAAATTGCAATAGAAAGAAATTAAAATCTAACAATCCAAATTGAATGACAACTCCTGCAAAAAAAAAAAAAACGAATTCTAGGCTAAGCGTACAAAAACTATAAGAGAGAACACACATTCCATGAGCCAATAAAACACACACACGCACACACACACACACACGCACACACAAATACACGCAGTCACACATCCTCTCCCACACACGAGCAAAGACACACTTATATGACCAAACACCAATTCAGCTTACTCCTCCACACAAGTATAAAAAATGAAGAAAGAAAAAAAAGCAACGAACAACAACATTCAGTGGCCATGTACTGACCCCAATAAACAAGCGAAGGGGAGAAATACACACGTGAAAACAGAATTTTCTCCACTTCTTGGAAATATCTCCTATCATCAAACTTGCTAGTAAAAAGGATATTCTTTTTTTTCTTTTTTTTTTATTCAATTTTCACCCCAAACAAGGCACAGTGCCACTTTGAAGCAGGGGGCTACTATCAGGGACTTAATTAGCGGGGTCATTATGAAGGGAGATGAGTAGAAAGATGTTTGTTGACATTACACTTGAACTTCTGCATATCGTTGCAGTTGGGAAAGCAGAATCCCGGAAGGGAGCTCCAAAGACCCGCAGTTCTGGGGAAGAAACTATTGGAGTAAAAGGCTTTCTTGCACCTAGGGATCTCTACTGCAAAGGGATGAGACTTAGTAGCTTGTCGGGTTTGTCGGGGGTAGTTACGTCGGGGAGGTACAAGTGTTTGCAGTTCGTCAGAGCATTCACCATTGAAGTATTTGTAGAACAGGCAGAGGGATGCAACATCTCGTCGATGGGACAGAGGCTGAAGCCTAGATGACAGTTCAGGACCTATCAGGTTGGCGACTCTTTTTTGAACCCTGTCCAGGAGCGAGAAACAAGAAGCAGATGCACCAGCCCAGATGTGACAACAGTACTCCATACATGGGCGAATGGTTGCCTTATAGATGTATAGGATACTGTCAGGCGTAAGTAGTTTTCTAGCACGGTAGAGGGAGCCAACCTTCCTTGCAGCAGCCTTGGCAATGCTCTCAATGTATCTATTCCAGTTCATATTCCCTGTAAACGCTAGGCCGAGGAGTTTAAAAGAAGTACTTTCAGGTAATGTGTTCTTGGCCATTGCTATTGGTGGTAGAGAAGGTTTCTTGTAGTTATTGAAGGAAACAAGCTTAGTCTTAGCAGCATTGAATGTGACCAACCATTTTTGTCCCCATTCCACTACGGATTGGAGGTCGTCCTCTAGTGTTTCTGCCATTTCCTTGGATATGTGTTCATTTGTTTTCCCCTCATATCTGTTATAGAGAGTGGTGTCATCGGCAAATATACTCATCTCCGAAACAATTTTATCAGGGAGGTCGTTTATGAATATCAGGAATAATAGAGGTCCAAGGATAGACCCCTGAGGTACTCCCGCATTTATGTCGTATTGTTTGGATGTACGACCGCCGAGGACAACTTTGATTTTTCTATTACTTAAGAAGGATTTAATTACATTATGAATTCTTCCAGTGATTCCATATGATCTAATTTTCCTTAGAAGACCATCGTGCCATACCCTGTCAAAAGCCTTAGATATATCGAGGGCCACCGCTCTACCCTCCCCTGTTTTATCCAATGAACGGTATATACGTTCAGAAACTACAGTTAAGATATCTGCTGTTGAACGGGCTTGCCTGAATCCATATTGTTTGTCAGTCAGGAGTTTAGCAGCTGTTAGGTCCTGGACTAGGGCTTGATAAACTAAGGACTCAAATATTTTGGCGAAAAGCGGGAGGAGGCTAATGGGGCGATAATTTAGTGGGTCAGTTCTTTCACCAGAATTCTTGAAGATCACCAGTCTCAGTCTCATATTCTACATTTTAAATATTTTACATTTTGAATATTTTACAAACTTTTTGAAGATGACGCTTTAAAAACATAAGAACGCCCGAAACGCGTTAAAATTATTTGAAAAATTATTTCAATGATCTAAAAAATGAAAACTGTAAAAATGAAAATATGAAATAATAAAATGAGTATAAAAAAACATAACAATTGTTGGTGACCCCACTAATTTATATATATATATATATATAATATATATATATATATATATATATATATATATATATATATATATATATATATATATATACGGCATAATCGGGTATGTGTATACCGTATACGGCATAATCGCATTGACACAGTTTCTTATCAGATCACCGAAGTAAAGGAACGTTGAGCCTAGTTAGTATCAGATGGGTGTATGTGCTCTTCGCTTATCTTGGCATTTGTTTCCAGTTGCCCTGCCCACACACTTCACTTATTTAATACTGACAGTTAAGGAGAAGAGTTGTTGCAGATTGTGCACCTCCTGCAACAAAAATATCTCACCTCTTCATGGGTATCCATAGTCTGTCAAAAATGGAAGGAGTCCTTCTCCTTATATATATATATATATATATATATATATATATATATATATATATATATATATATATATATATATATATACTGTTTTAACAACAACCAAGACTTCAAAAAATTGGTTAATATCAACAAAAACTGTATTTCGTTGTTAGTTACAATTGCTTCAAGACCATTTGGACAAATTCAAACAATATGTCGTTTAAAAATTTTCACAAGAACAGCCTTTCGTTAGACTTATTAAAAAAACACTTTAACAATGAAACATTAAGGAAAAGAAACATTCCCTTTATGAGGAAAACAAGTGAGAACACTTTACATGTGTCGCATCTTTGCAAAGTATTTTTAAAAATATTTATATATCTACTTATTTTCGTATTTTTATTTAAAATATATATATATATTATACTGCACACATTTATGATATGTTCTGCATTTTATACTTAATTTCTCGTGTGTTCTTCGAATACTTTAACATAAAAGCCTGAATATTTTATTTTGATGAATACTTTGCTTGATTAATTTGATTTGTTAAGCAGAAAATACGGATATAAACTC
Source organism: Euprymna scolopes (assembly GCF_053919585.1). Lineage (NCBI taxonomy): Eukaryota > Metazoa > Mollusca > Cephalopoda > Sepiida > Sepiolidae > Euprymna > Euprymna scolopes. Next base: position 8,387,167 of record NC_136485.1, read on the forward strand.
TATTATTAACTTAATATATATATATATATATATATATATATATATACATATATATATATATTATATTAAAATAGTTTAATAACATAAAAATAGATATGTGTAACAGGATTTCTTTTGTTGCTGCAGTGAGCAGTTGTCGATTTATTCTTTTACGTTTCCATTCTTAGTTTTATTGCAGCCTTCGGAAATCCATATTCATGGTCGCAATTTCGCTTTTTAAACATCAGTTGAGAGTGCATGATTAAAGAAAACAGAAGAATCTACGAATACTTCACATCGTACAATATTGCCGCAGACTAAATGGTCATACCTAATCATTATCTGCAAAATTGACATGATTACGCATCATGTGAAATTTTATTCTTTTATTCTGATTTACGATTGGATATTTCAAATCTAAATTGATGACTCCACTTCTTGCCTTTCGCAATCAGAATAGCCCAAAACGGCTTTTAAAAATGAATTCATCAATAAAAGTAATGTTTTCTAAAATAAAGTACAAAAATACGTCGTAAGAAACATGCCTTTTAAGAAAATTATTGTCAGTTAAAAAGAAAAGAAAATTGCGCCATAAAAAAAGGATAGAATATGAATTGAAATTATGTTACTATTTTGCTCTAAAAATATAGAGTATTATATATTTTGGTTTAATGATATGGACCAGAATGCATTTCACTTAGCATTGTTATTTAGACGCCCATTAAAAGAAAGATGTAAAGGTTTGTCGTTAAATTGTTTAAAATTATCAAATGACAGTAAATTAATTAAATAATAAAAGGTATTTTTATTGCAAAATGCTTGACACAGAACAATGGAAATGTGTAAGATGCTTCGAAATGATTTATACTTCAAATATTTTTATTGACAATAAATAAATTTGCTATTGCCCCCCCCCGAAACTTTATTCACTTCTTATAAGATGTACTAATGATCACTATATTGTTGGGCTTCCATAGATAAAGTGGCATTTTAATAGAAATGCACGATCAAACTTTATATGGAAAATAATTTTATTATAGTATTTTTATTATTGAAATCTAAGATGAGTAGTTTGTGTATTTTTTTTCATTTCTTTGCGCATCTTCATAATTGTTTCACGACGTTTCGGCCAACTATTCATATGGCCTTCGTCAGATAGTTAACTGCGACGGCATTGGAATATATAAATATATTCTCAATAATTACTACCTTCGTCTCACCACGTTTTGGTCAACTAATTCTCTGGCCGGTTTTGAGTAGGATTGAAACCGCTAACGTCAGCCAATGCTCACCTTAAACTGTAAAGGCTCAATGTCTCTACCCAGTGCGCCACGTAAAGCAACAACTATGGAAGTAATTCTTATGGTTACAGTTAATAGACTCAACATTTCTGTCCAGTTGCGGTTTACCACCTGACAAAGGCCAGAGAAAAAGTTAAAACGTCGTGAAACAATAACTATGAAGATAAAGGTAACAGTCAGTAAATAAAAAAAAATAATTTATTATAATTCATTAAAATCGTTTATTCTTGCTTCACACATGTCTGTCCACATTTTAACGTAATAAATACATTGCAGAATTTGCCTTACTTCAAAACATTAGAAATCCTTAGTCTTTTAGAACTGGAGAAAAATGCATGTATAGTGAATAATAAATTATTCACATATAAACCTGAAAATCGAGATCGAAACCTTGTAATTTTCAGTCTGAGTTTCTATCAACTGTATTTTTAGAACTTTCTTATAAGAAGAACGTAACCCTAAAAAACAAGTATAGCTTAGATATAAGGTTATAAATTCATTATTTACGTCATGTTTCAAAGCATAAATTCAAACATAATCAATACAATACAAGATACGGAACACAGGCCTATACATCCAAGATTACAATCTCTCAATACACATCATCTCTAATTTTTAGTCAAATTAATAGCACTGTAGATTATATTAATTTTTTAAAAATTTCTACCGGACAGAGAATGTTTTTGTTATAATTGTAATCAGCAATTTTGTTGTGTTATCTGCGTATCTATGTAACAGATTCTATCCTTCCGCACGTTTCTTTACATTTAAGTTTGAAATAGTATTTCTACATTTTTTCTACATTCATCCCGAGTCTCTTTTCACTCATCGATTTTCAGCCCGTAACTCGGAATCAATATCTGCTTCGCCAAATTAATTTCTTGAATAGACGTATATAGTTTAGGTGTGTGTTGAGTTAGCTGTATGTACGCATTGGTCAATAGCTGAATCAAAGGTATTTAATCTCCATCTTTCACGATTTAATTTTAAGATATTCTTTCTCAATGGCTTTGTCTATTTGTTGCAATTTCTGGAACAGAATTTTATCGTAATCAATTGTCCTTCACGCATAGCATTCGTCCTTAAGTTCGTTTATTAGACAATCGAAAGTTCAGTCAACTAGAAAATCATTCAACTAGAAACAATCATTGAATCAGCGAAATTCAGTTAGATGCATTACCTGATAAAGATTGAATGTCACTTATCTTGAAATATAAATCTCACTAGTCGCGTAAGATGATTCACACTTTTGTTTCGTGATTGGCAGAGATATTTCCCTGGAGACAATCAAGGACTGGCAACTTCACATATAAGAGGTGCCTTCGATAATTTCCAAACTTTTTTCGTATGAGTACTTAATAATACACACACGAAACTCTAGTCCCATTTGAATAATCTTCTCCGGCTGCAACGTACTTGTATTGTTCCAGCAAATTCTGAAAAGGCATCATCTCAACTGTCTCATAACAACAGTTTTTAAGGTTTTCCATGAGCTTAGGGAATAATCAAAAGTCACAGACAGCAAGGTCTAGTCTATATAGAGGATGAGCCGCTGTCTTGATACTCATACTGGTCACCTAATCAGTGACAAAGATGAAGCACCCTTGGAACAAACTTCGCGCAAATCTTCCACATCTTAAGTTCCTCGTAAATAATTGTGTGAACTGGCATCAAACTGTGCACTTATTGTCGCTATAGACACAGGGCGACTATTGTCCATGAAATTCTTTATTTGGCCAATGCACTCTGGTGATCTGATATCCCTTCTTCTCCCATACCTCTCATCATTCCTCACAGATTCCCTGCCTTCCTTGAATCTCTTATGTCACTCACAAACTGATAGTTGATTCATGCAAGATGGCCCAAAAGCAGTCTGAAGCATTCCATACGTTTTTGTAGCATATTTTCCAAATTTAAAACATATTTTTTATTGCATATCGTTCTTCTAAATTGTCCTCACGTCCAGATTATATTTTTTAAATTCACCAGCTGGGATAATCAAGCTTTCTGGTGCATTCTAATACCTGCTCCTGCATTTCAACCTGAAATCATAAAAAATGGTCAGTCATCTCATAAGATGTATACAAAAATATACTGAATATTCAAGAGTCTACAAAAATTTTAAATATCTGTACAGAAAAGTCTGGAAACTTATTGAAGGCACTTTGTAAATGGTGGCAAATCTTTCTAGTGTATTCTATCCACAAAACTATGTGGAAATATCTGTTTTTTTTAGTTATAGCTCTGGTGTGTCAGACTCCGTTTTATACTAAACATACTGTCTACCTAATTATTGCTAGTATATATTTTCTTCGAACCGTTATTATTTCATGTTTTCTATCATGCTATTGTCTCTTAACAATTCAAGTCTTCAGTTTATACCAAAAATACCAAACGCTCCAATAACCGGTACAATTTGAGGAAATTTTGATTAGGTATTTAAAAGATTTGCTTTTACATTCTCGATTGATAAAATAAATTATCAGATGATGAATTCAACAATTTTTTCCAGTATTTATATTTTATTTTTATGCACTTCGCATGAAACTTTTTGGATCATATTATTTGAGACATTTACCATTTGAAACAAGGCGCTAAGAAAAACGTAAGATAATTCTAACAATAACTGAGGATGTTTATCGGCTTTGAGTAAGAGGTAAACAGTCAGCAGAAAGAGCGTTCTCCAAACATATACTTCTTGGATAGAAACTTCTTGACTAGGAAGTCGTACTACAATGAAGTATCAAAATAACAAATTCAGGGAAACCACTAAATTAATGATCTAAACGAACTGGAACAAAGGAAGCAGGGATAAATTACACAGTTTTAAAGAACATCATGGTCTAGTAGTATTGTAAGAAAAGTGAGATAATCAACATCGTTTTATAGATATTCAGCAGCAAAGAAGAAAATGTGTAACCAACCAAATTGCAGATACGTGGCTGCAACTAATAAAGAAGTCCTAAATAAGACAGAGATTCTGACAAATATTACGCCCTTAATTATCTGTTTGTGCATTTGTAAAGCTAGAGAATAGCCTCAAGTGCGAGAACTTGTTTGAATAAACAGAGAGAACCGATTTTACAAAAAGCAGAAAGAGCAACGTGGAAGACTTCCTTGTTGTTCAGACAGATTACACGTGTTTTAAATTCCTCAATTTTACCTACTTGTTACGTTTACAGTAAAAGAATGCTTCTAAACAACGACACATTTTGTTGCAAATTTTAAATGTCTTCTCTTTCTCGCACCTTACCACTCGTCAGAAAGATAATTCTGATACATTGCAACGAATATGTCTCCACTCTGGAATTAATTAATCCCAGAGTATTTGTCTTATGTGACGACATGGGAAATCCTCTCTCGCTGGATCACCTCAAAGTAAAGCAAAACCACCTTCAAATAGATATAAGAACTGCCTGAAACAGAACCGCAGCACTTGTTTTAGCAGTAGCTGCATGACGCATATGCAAATGACGAAGGCAGTGTTCGAAGCGACGCCACAGCGGAGGAAGAGAAAGAAAAGAAAGATAAAAATGCACCACGTGGGAGAAGTGGAAAAAAGCAGGTGCTGGTGTAAGATGAACGTGTAGCCCGTGGCAGCGAGATAATTTTAAGCTCATCTAGATGACAGGGTTTTATTAAATACATGGCAAATGAATTGGAACTGTTTAAGACGAGATGCAACGCGTTGTTATATAAAATTAAACAATAAATAAACTGTAAAATTGAGTCGAATTTATTCTCCTTTTTGTGACTGCCTTTGCATGCGACGAGTGGATTCATGTTACCTGACCACGAACACATTACATATTTTTTAAAAAGGTTATAGGAGAAGATAAGAGTTCAGCAAAGGTGTTTTTCTGTATTTAAGCGAGAAACCAGATTGATTGGACGAACTTGACAGAGACTCTTTTAGCATGGAAGAACAATTGACTGCAAAAGAATATTTTGAATCTTTAGTTATGTCTAGTCAATTTTCCGCTTCAATTATGAAGTATGATAGCATTTACACTTGCAGAAAGAATACCAAATTGAATACCAAATTGAATACCAAATTGAATTCACAGAAGCCGCCTCGATGGAAGTTGTCTACCCCACACCAAATATCGATAACCTGATGCCCCTTCAAACCAACAGATCATTCTTCCCTTGCATTGGAATTAAGTGAAGCGTCACCGGAAAATGAACGACTTTGAGTTCCAACCGTATTATATACGATTCAACATCCACATTATACTGTGGAATTAATAGAATTTTAATATATGTATTATATATATAATTTATAACATTACATGTATATATATACATATATATATATAAATTTATCTTTCTACATATATACATATATACATATATATATAGATATTAATATACATATACATATGACTACTTCATTTAATCACATAAATTGATATACGAAAGTAGAAATTTATGCGTAAACGTTAAGTATTTACTTCAACAGTGCTCAATACGTAGGTAGTGCTAGGTAGTAAGTTATAAGATATATGTGGCAATTAAGCTACACAGAGTATTACGCGTTTTATGCACACTAGGATTCATCAGGCTTATGCGGGGAATTGTGGTTGTCTCGGGTTTTTATATACGCACATTCTATTGAGTTTTTAGTTAGGCAATCAGCTTTCTAGTTTCCCCCGCACACCTCCTTATTTTATAACTTACTACTATATATATATATATATATATATATATATATATATATATATATATATATATATGAATATTACATTAACTTTATTGGGGAATTAATACAATTTTTAATGTAGGTTTATATATATGTTTGTGTGGTTCCAACGAGAGAAAGAACTATAGCTATCAACAATTATAGGTTTTTCAAACTTTAATCATTTATCAACCCCCGCCCTAACACACACCCACACATAAAAAGGGAAAAAACTAATAATAGTAGTTACTAAATAGACTTTAAACCTCCCACTCACCAAATGGACTTAACTCTAACCGATTGAACTCTTGACACCAAGTCTCTAAGAAATTCCATAAACTTTTGAATATAAAACTTTTATATAAAACTATCTGGAGAGAGTTAAACAAGGTTCGAAACGCGTTAGAAAAATATTAAAAAGATGATACAAGTCTGAAAATCTTACGATTGTTGATGGCTATACTCTTTTTAATATATATATAGCAACAAATCCTACATAGGCGCCACCAAAATTTCAGCAATTGAGTGGCCTTACATAAGAGCAACATCAAAATTGCAGATAACAGACACCTCTATGTTTCAAAACACGTACACACATGCAGTGGAAACAACTTCAAAATAATGCCAATCTTCCAAACAGCCAATTATTTTTATTTACTTACACAGGAAAAAAACTTCATCACCAGATTCACTCCTGAACTGAACAGAGCCTAATATCATCACAGAAAAACATGAGATGCAAGGTACACTCGCATGCACATCCATACACATACATATATACACACCTCCACATAAATCAGAACCGACACATTAAAACACACATACGTGCGCGCATACAACCACACACAGACATAACACCCCTATCTCTAATACAACATACTGAACAATACCCACCCTACTTAACCTCGAAACCAACAACAATAGGAAACACCTAGAACCATAGTATAATATCTGTTCCAACACCTCGCTCCCTCCTCAGTCAGTGGAGGCGAACCCCCTCATGCCTGAAACAAATATCATCCCTTCTATCATCCCCCTCCCATACCTATACTCCCTCCAATTGCCCCCCCCCTTTGGGAAACAAAATCTTCCCCACACTAGGAACCGATCCTGGGTCTGGCCATACCCACATGGGGAGACAAATAAATAGAAACATTAAAAAATCGCCTATACATATTTTAAATACACCCCTCTTTCTAAACAAACATAATATAAGGAATACCCGAAAAGACTAAAACGAAAAATCCCAATACTAAAATCCAAGAATCCAAATAATAAATATCAAAATAGAATGAAAGCACCCCTACCCTTATTCCAAAAGAGCTGCCCCCTCCCCACGTCCTCATACATACACATTAGTAACGACCTCGGATCACAGTCACCTTCCTAGGGAAGAAAATAACCTCATAATACTATAAAACAGTATACACATTCTCAAACCAATAAAAGCAAACACACACACGCACACACACGCACACACACACACACGCGTGCACACACACACACACCCTACCCCACCCTAAAGGAAAAGAAAAAAAAACACTAGCAGAAAGAGAGAGTGACTACAGCCAGGTCAGCGGCCTCGACAAGCCCAATAAAAGAGTATTAAAAATGTAACATGCCAATGAATAATAAACACTTACAAGCCTCCACCCCTTGGAAACACTTCAAATGAACTACGAAAATTGCCATTTTTACATCTCCAACACATTTGAAAATAATTTCTGACGAGGACGCTTCACAGAACGTCTGAAACGCGCGTAAAAACGATTTCAATGACTTAAAACATTATTACAATGATCCAAACATAATTCTCAATGAAAACCCAAGACACGGAATAATGAAATAATGTTAAAAAATACACATTGTTGGTGACTACTCCCTTATTTAAATATATATATATATATATATATATATATATATAGATAAATTCAGAAAATTCTGTGTAACTTAATCACCATGCAGATTTTCATAACTTCTGGCCTAGTATTACTCAGGTATTGAGCATTGTTGAAATAAATGCTGAAAATCGATAGGTAAAGTAGAATACTTTGTTCTAACATTATATAAAACGAAATAATACACGCATCCCCACACATACACATATATGTATATATATATATATGTATGCATGGGGGCAAAAATATAAGACTGAAATTAAAAAAAGAACAAGTGCACAGGTCGCCGGGGAGACAAGGAACAAAAAATAAAATCTCAGCAAAATTCATTTCAAAGCAGCAAAACTAAAGCTTTCCTGCCATGACCCTACGTATATATACAAATGTAGGCAAATTTGGGCATATTTTAGAGGTTTGAAAATATAGTTTTTTTTACACCCTGTCATGAAATTTTAACCATAGAACTGTAGGTACCTCCAATGCGCTCCACGGTTTTAATACCCTCTGTATGTAACACGAGGAAACTGTAATTTGATTAAATATTATCATCCTAACTTTTTAAAAAATCTGACAAAAATCAAATAATAGTCGAATTTTCCTGAAATTTTCGATATTTATTCATTATCAAATAAACTTACATAATAAAAGTAAATTTCCTTTAATACGTGAGGGGATTTTTCAGTGGTCTACCCCTATATTTCATGTAACGAAAACTAAGCAAAATTAATGTAGGCCCATAAAAATTCCAACATTTTTTATATGTAATGAAATAATACACACATCCACACACACGCACACACACACATACATATATATATATATATATATATATATATATATATATATATATATATATGTGTGTGTGTGTGTGTATGTGTGTCTGTGTGTCTCTGTGTGTCTGTGTGTGTGTCTGTGTGTATTTGAGAACAATCGATTAGATTGAGCAACTGATGGGGTGTACAATGATATATTCATTTCAATCGTTAAGAATGCACTTTCTATCTATGCTGTTTAAATCTCTGCGTACTATGCGGAATTCATCCGAATGTTTGCGAAATGGGAAACAATTTGGTGCGTATTATGTTCCTCGTCCGATTGTCTTTGCACCATAGATTATGTCTTTCTTTTTATTTTTTATCATTATAAATTTTGTATTTCTATCAACAAACTTCTCCGACGTATGTGAACATCTTCCGTTGCTAGTAAAGATTGTCGGCAAAAACATATGGTACGCATCAAAATCCCTACGTATTAAACACATAAAAATCTGCATATGTGGATGACTAAACGCACGTTAAAACAAAAATAACTCGGCCCATCGCAACAAAGCTGCTAAATGTAACTTCTTTAAAGCTTCTAGATGCTACGAGATTATATTACTTATTATTAGATGATATGAGATTATATTACTTATTATTAGATGATAGGAGATTATATTACTTATTATTAGATGATATGAGATTATATTACTTATTATTAGATGATAGGAGATTATATTACTTATTATTAGATGATACGAGATTATATTACTTATTATTAGATGATATGAGATTATATTACTTATTATTGGATGATATGAGATTATATTACTCATTATTAGATGATAGGAGATTATATTACTTATTATTAGATGATATGAGATTATATTACTCATTATTAGATGATAGGAGAGTATATTACTTATTATTAGATGATATGAGATTATATTACTCATTATTAGATGATAGGATATTATATTACTTATTATTAGATGATAGGAGATTATATTACTTATTATTGGATGATATGAGATTATATTACTTATTATTAGATGATATGAGATTATATTACTTATTATTAGATGATAGGAGATTATATTACTTATTATTAGATGATAAGAAAATAATATTACTTATTATTGGATGATATGAGATTATATTACTCATTATTAGATGATAGGAGATTATATTACTTATTATTGGATGATATGAGATTATATTACTTATTATTAGATGATATGAGATTATATTACTCATTATTAGATGATATGAGATTATATTAATTATTATTGGATGATATGAGATTATATTACTTATTATTAGATGATAGGAGATTATATTACTTATTATTAGATGATAGGAGATTATATTACTTATTATTAGATGATATGAGATTATATTACTTATTATTAGATTATATGAGATTATATTACTTATTATTAGATGATACGAGATTATATTACTTATTATTAGATGATATGAGATTATATTACTTATTATTAGATGATATGAGATTATATTACTTATTATTAGATGATATGAGATTATATTACTTATTATTAGATGATAGGAGATTATATTACTTATTATTAGATGATAGGAGATTATATTACTTATTATTAGATGATATGAGATTATATTACTTATTATTAGATGATATGAGATTATATTACTTATTATTAGATGATATGAGATTATATTACTTATTATTAGATGATATGAGATTATATTACTTATTATTAGATGATAGGAGATTATATTACTTATTATTAGATGATATGAGATTATATTACTTATTATTAGATGATATGAGATTATATTACTTATTATTAGATGATATGAGATTATATTACTTATTATTAGATGATATGAGATTATATTACTTATTATTAGATGATATGAGATTATATTACTTATTATTAGATGATAGGAAATTATATTACTTATTATTAGATGATATGAGATTATATTACTTATTATTAGATGATACGAGATTATATTACTTATTATTAGATGATATGAGATTATATTACTCATTATTAGATGATAGGAGATTATATTACTTATTATTAGATGATATGAGATTATATTACTCATTATTAGATGATAGGAAATTATATTACTTATTATTAGATGATATGAGATTATATTACTTATTATTAGATGATAGGAGATTATATTACTTATTATTAGATGATATGAGATTATATTACTTATTATTAGATGATAGGAGATTATATTACTTATTATTAGATGATATGAGATTATATTACTTATTATTAGATGATATGAGATTATATTACTTATTATTAGATGATAGGAGATTATATTACTTATTATGAGATGATATGAGATTATATTACTTATTATTAGATGATAGGAGATTATATTACTTATTATTAGATGATATGAGATTATATTACTTATTATTAGATGATAGGAGATTATATTACTTATTATTAGATGATACGAGATTATATTACTCTAATGTCTTCTAGTCTCTTTTTGTTGACGATTTTTTTTTTAAATTCCATTTATTGTTCATGTTTATTCGACATTATCAACGCTCAAAAACTTTAATTAAATGTGAGAAAAAACACATTTTGCTGCCCAAATCCCAACAAAGCAGCTTTTACACCAGTACCATTATGTCTAGTATATGATTAATTAAAACAATTAAAATTCCCTCTCATGTCTAAAACAGCTGGATATGTGCAGTATTTAATCTTTATATAAAAATTTAAAAAACTTTCATGAAGAATGTTTTAAATTAAACCAACAACAAATAACTGTTGAACTATCCTCTTAATGCAATAAACTTCTTTTCTGTAACATAGCGTTATATTATGTAACTCTAAAAATGGGTCTGTTGTGTAATGTGCATGTGAATATAACGACATACATGTTGTACAATAGGGTTTTAGATTTTATCGGTATATTTATGTACGTGTAAATGCGTGTATGTATATATGCGTCGTATCATTTAGTTGATCGTCTAGTTTGTATATTTTAACATTTATACAACTAATTGGGAACGATTGACGATGACGTATCGAAACAATTGTAGACAAACAATTCTTTTTAACAGGTGTAAATAACACATCACATACCTGAATTATTTACGAATATTTATTTTCATGATCCGGCCGGCATTTTCAGAGATTACACGTTTTTACATCTTGGCTACTTCAAATAGCGCCGCCCTCTGCGCCATTTTGAGTCTCTCTGATGTCCAGCTAACGACTCCTAGAATATCCGCCAATCTACATACATCTCATCACGTGTCTCATACCAACAGCTGATGTAATCCTTATCTAGTTATCTGTTTATGCGAGCTAAAAATAATGTTTACATCTATTTTCTATTTTCACATTCCTTTTGCGATATTATACTATATATGCCAATCATTTTTCCCAATAATAATAATAATAATAATAATAATAATAATAATAATAATAATGTTTTTACCCTTAGACATGGTTGCCACAGTTAACACAGATGCTACGCTATGATCATAGCCCAAAGGGTCACAACATTACACTATTTCTAATTCAACCTATTTTGTTCCAAACATTTCGTTGCGTCGATGATCAAGTAACTGACGATATATCCCCCCCCCTACGACTGAAACCCGGCTCTTGTTAGATGGTAACTCCATAATAAAAGAAAAGCTACGGTATATATCATCATGTCTATATAAAATCAGATAATCAATACGCTGCTTAAAACGTGCATAGTATAAACACCCCCTAAGTTTACAATTTCTGGATATTATATGCACTCACAGGAGCAGAAATGTATTATCACATTAGAATCTTTGCTAAAAGTGTTGATCTACAGCACGAACGATCTTTATTACACATTTTTGAGTATTAAGTATATTCACAACAGAAATAGCGTTATAGTTATATAGGAGTGCAAGAACATTATATATAATCAATGAATGTGTTGATAGTTTGATGTTTAATTTTGCAAACAACGCACCTGTGTACGAGGATATTTTATAAATGGTTTGAATTTAATTTTCTTCAAGAATCATTTTCGTTGAACTAACTCTGTTTTAGTCTGTCTAGTATGTTATTTATTAATGAAAGACTCTTGGCATCATAAATACACTTTATGAAGTTTTCATGTCTGCTTATCTACAACATCTATTTGCTGCCAGTTATTTTTGATTTAATAACAACGCCATATTACACAAATGATAGATATACAATTGAACCTACCATTTATTCACGTCTATTACACACACACATACACACACATATATATAACTACTTCATTTACTCACATAAATTAATATACGAAAGTATACATTTTTGCGTAAACTTTAAGTATTTTCTTCAACAGTACTAAATACGTAGGTAGAGCTAGTTAGTAAGTTATGAAATATATATGACGATTAAGCTACACAGAATATTACGCGTTTCCCCAGATTTTGGTAAAAGAATAAAACCCGGATTTTAGTAAAACAATTTCACAACTTGCGTACGTTGTTCAATGCTATATTTATCCATAATTAATTTCCAAAATATTATCTGTAAAATATCTGAAATAGAGAAAAAACTCATTAATGGTAAAATGACAATTATTTTCACCCCTCACTGACTTATTGGACACCATACATACATACACACATATATATATATATATATATATATATATATATATATACATATATATATATATATATATATATATGTATATATATATATGTATCATGATTTCAAAAGTTAAAAAAGAATAACTATGGTGCCATAAACTAAAATGAAAACCAAAACAGTCAACGCTCCAGTTTTAGTCGTTTTTTTACCATTCAGCCTCGGTCGTTAATGACTAAGCTATGGCTGGATGGATATAAATGACTTCATGCAAAAGATATGTACGTATGCATGCTGTATAGTTAGACGATTACTCCCGCCAAGATAAACTGTTTTTCTTTTCATTTTGACCCCTTAGTCAGTAGTTTTCCAGGTTAAAAAACAAATTCAAAATACTCTATATATCAAATTTCAAGTATGTACAACAAATATTCAGAGTGCAGATCGGTAGAAACATCTCAAACACGCACATCTATAGGACCACATATATATATATATATATATATATATATATATATATATATATATATAACTCAAATGACCTTGTAGCGGGTGTTGTAACCCAACATCCGGTTTACGACTTCCGGTTGCGCATGCGTACATAAATATAAACCATAACAGCTTAAACAAATCTGTGGACCGGTTTCGTTCGAACAAACGGACGTCCTTAGAAAAGCGAATATCCTAAATTTATTGAATAAAAAACTTTAACATATGGGAAGCAAACGGAAAACGTGATTACAAATAATACGTATAATCATTGACCTGTTTCATATATACGGTATATATTATACTTACTAATTGACGCGACAATAAAACGTATCGTCCCCATTTTTTTTCGTGTTTAAATTATCCAAATAAACAATTACTTTCTGCTTTTCTAAAATCGTTCATTTCTGCATTACGTTTAAGTTATTCTAACGCAATTTTCTTACAAAGGAATCTACTTTAACCCGTTGACAGCCATAAGAGCTATTTACAAGGGAGATTTACCCACCTCATTCCTTTTTTAAAAATGTACTCTCCATTTTTAATACACTTTTATTAAAATAACATTCATACATTTTCTTCTACACTACCAACATAAATAAATAACCCTGAAAATATGTTTTTTTAATTGCATTACAAATAAATGATCAACGCGACAATAAAACCTATTGTTTTACTGTGTACGTTTTCAGCGTACCAATTGTTTTTTTTCGCGTTTAAATTAAAAGATATATCAAAATTTGCAGTTAACTTTAATTATTATGGTAACTGTTCAGTGCACATTTACCTATAAGTATGGAAAACCACTTATAATTCAATGGCTGTAAGTTTTTTTTTCCAAAATAAGCAATTATAAACAGAACGATCCACCATAGAAATCTGTTTCATTTTAATATACTTTCATAGAAATGTTTCTGTTATGTCACAAAATCTATTTTCTTTACGTCACTAGTGTCACGCTCATACATTAACTCTATAGCTAATATAACATATTGACCCCAGGGGTCACGGGTTGTCTAGTATATATATATATATATATATATATATATATATATATATATATATATATATATATATGTGTGTGTGTGTGTGTGTTTAGGCTTCTTTCGAATCTCGCTAGATTCAGCTACTTTGACGACGTAGACGACGAAACACGTGTCGGTGGATAATCATATTTTAAAAATAATATATATACCGCTCCCCATATATGTGCGTGTGTGTGTGTGTGTGTGTGTGTATTTATGCAATAAAACATTTAATCCTAAGTTCTACGCAATCATACAGAATGTAAAAATGTATAATTCAGCGTAATAATTAAATGAAACCAATCATCAAACTAGCAGGTCGCCGAGTTTCGCCGGCCACAAAATACGCATAAATATTATATTTTAATTAATGCAGATTTCTTATTAATTATAAACACAAACACCGTAAGTATTAAAAGTAACGTTAAATTCCTTAATAAATGAAGTAAAAAAAACAAAAACAAAACAAAAAAAACAGAAAGAAACTGAGACATGTGCATGTGAGCATTATCTTTTCATGAAACGTTCACTGCATGTAAGTAGAAAAATACTCGTGCTGAAAGCGAATTCCTAACTTAAAGACAGTGAGTCAAGTACCATAACCATGAGGACAGTTCGACACGGGCTGTAAATAGTGTTTTCAAACCTTCTTATCCTTCACATAAGTAATCTGTCATATGCATCTGTGAAACAGTTGACAGACAGTTTTAAGTCCGATGATCCTTCAAATGGTTTAATTCGACCCATTAGCAGCTTTTCTTTTTCACCTGTTTGAATTTAGCGAATCTGTTAGCGCCTCCTTTTAATCTATTTTAACCGTTTCAAAACGCTGCAAACTCATCATACAATAATTTATATTTTATATAAATCTATATGATTTGGATTTCACCAATTTTTTAGTACAATTTCCAAAAATACTATTGGATTTATGCTTACTATTCAAGTTGCAACAACTCTTACTGCTTTATGATTTGTTACAAGTTCATTTAGTATTAGCGGAGATTGGCTTCGTGGTAAAACTTCAACCCTCATTTTTACATGGGTCCTAAAGTCAACAGAGTATGAATCATTTTTAAATTATCTGTTCCTTGCTCAGTGAGGTTAGGGTTGAGTCCTGTGTAGTCATAGGACGTCCACCATCCCGGCTTTCTAGAGGAGTAAATTTATTGCTTATTGCCTGGGCCTCAACCCTACAAAGTAATGCCGACGGATGTACCAAGGTACTTTTTCAACAGTCAGATTCCTATCTTTATCGGTGCGCTGACGCCACTTTTCACATCTTTCTAACTCTGTGTCACATTTTCATGCGAAGGGAAGGAAGTAAATAGCAACATTAGACCCAAGGCTGGAGTCTGTGTTTTGAATCTCGCTAGATTCAGACACGGTCATTAGTCATATCATTGCGAAACACTGTCTGTGGATAATTATATTGGAAAGAATATACACACATATACGTATAGTGTTCGAGAAAAAAATAACACTTATTTTTTATTCTGTAATTAAAGTAATAAGGCTTAGGTGCACAAGAAGTGTTCTAATTCATTATTAGTTAGTCTGTTAAGTGGAAACCGTAGTCGACTGTAAAGTAACTGCTATCATGTTGATTCGCTTCATTCAGAAACTTCAGTTGGAACTCAGTACTCTTTGTTCCTTCTACTAAATTTGCAGAGAAACTGATAAAAAATGGTGCAACAAAGTCAAGGAAAGATAGTTTAGAGGGAGAGATGAGTATGAGATAGGCAACAATGAAGAAAGCGTTGAAACAAAAATGTTTGCCTCTATGTATACAAAAGTCACCAGAGTGAACTACTCACGGAAAAGACCTACAAGAAGATACTATTAATAGAGATATCTATGTAAAGCTGAGATACTACTTCTAGTCTTATTAAAATAGTCTTATGGTATTAACGCATATATATGACAAACAAAGCATAATTATAGTATGTTTATGCACACAAACAATTTTGGCTACCTATGTGCACACATGCTTCTGCTGTACCTGCTGTGATGTGTGAGGATGGAGACAAAAATGAAGAGAGTTTGGGAGAAAGATACAGTGTGACCTTTCAACGTGTCCTTACACGCCCTTGAACCTCTGATCGCGGCCCAGTTATGATCTGCACCCTGGTCGGTACAGTTATAATATGTCGACTGGGCAACCAGGTCTGCCAACCGTTAGTACGTCGCGTCACCCAGTGAGTTCTTCGTTAAGGCGTTGGGGAGTCTTCTCGGATGCTCGGTCCTCAAGGCCTGTTCTCCGTGGATCGTCTAGTTATTCTGGGTGTTCGTTGACGGATACGGTGTCACAAATGGCAAATAAAAAAATATCCACATATAGGGATCAACGCACATCAGCAACAAAACTCCGGAGGTTGGTTAATATAATATATATTTCGGAAATTCATAAAAGAAGTATTTACAGCATATACATATAGTTGACAATTAATTCAAGCAAGCAGTTAGTTCTACAACTGAGCTTCTGTTGTTTAAATACCTGGTCGGTATCGCGGACTTTGCGTGATTCTCATTAAGTGATCGACACGTTATAAGCGTTGAGTTATCAGGCAACAAGCGAGGAGGAGAGAGAGGAGAGGTGATTCTGCCGAGACTTAGCTGTCTTTGACTCTGATTCCGGACTCTCTCTTCTTCTTACTCTTATTGACTTAATCTCTGATTTTTCATTTCTTTTATAATACAATTATGGAATGATGACGACACCCATGTTCGTCATCGACCAATCAAATTGCTTGATTATAATTCGACGGGGCCTTTTCTCATTGGTTGATTATACTTCGACAGGGCCCTTTTTCATTGGTCCATTTCCAAAATTGAATTGACTCCTCCTTTAATTTACGCCCAACTTACACGTTGTATTATTTAACTCCTCCCTGGCTTACTAATGGAATTTTTCATATACAGGAAAATTATTTTTCCTTTGACTTAAAGTAATCACGCGTTTTTATTTGTTTTAAAATTATCTATTGATCTCATTTTTCGCTTTGATAATTCAAAGGAATTTTAGTTTATCTTTGAATTAAGTTCTGGTTGTCGGCCATTCTATTATATCATACATTTTGTTTACGTCAAAAGACCAAGAATGCATTTGTCGCGTTTAACTTATCGGACAACACATTTTCCCATCCGAGCAAAAATATTTCATAACTTTAATTTTCGTTCGACCTGATTCACCAAATGACAATTCTCGATACGTCATATTATTGTTTTGAAATTTCGGACAATTCATTTTTTCCTATTCTTTGTTCTAAAACATAATGCCGAGTCACTGCGTGTGTTTCTCTCAGATAAAAAACAACCCGACTTTTTCAACTTGTCAAATCCACAGATCAACTTGGCTCATAGTTTTGCCAATTGCGGGTGTGAAATCCCCAACCCTCCGGCTCCTGCATAACTATGATTTCGGCCATTGTAGATCAAACGCCTGTGTATTTTGGCTAAAATATTTTATGCATTCTTTTTCGCTTTTGAAGTCTAGAATGTGATTTAACCTCTCGCTACAAAGGCACTCTTGCCGCCGCCATCTCAACAACAGACTTAGCTCAGAATTTATTCACAAAAAAAAAAAATTAATAATAATTTTTATTCCTTCAACCCGATCATCGTCCGGGAACAAAAAATTACTTTTAACCAAAAGAAACGTCACATCAATCCTACAGGTCTGATGTGGCCTCTCTTTAGTGTTACAACAGCATGCGGAAAGAGACGAATTTCAGACTCTTTCTTTTTATTTTTATATTTAATTGGCTTTGCTAACATTTTCCTGATTCCCAAATCTAACCCATGCTCAATAGATTAGCCAACAATAATAGTATATATTACTCACTCTCTATCTATCTCTCTCCCTGTCTCTAGTGTTTCTGAAGATCAGGTCAAATAAACATGGTATCATCGGTTTCAATCCAGGGCCGATTTCAAACTAAAACACAGTCGTCATCAGCTGTCTTGAGTCATATTTTATATTTCTAAAATATAATACTGAAAACAGTCGGAAACTCACGCGAATCATTGGTTTCTGACTTTGGCTTGAGACCAATGATATCGTGTTCATTTGATTTTTAACACTATTGACACATATGTTTTAAGCTATTACAATTAAATTATTGTACACACTTTTAGAATTCTATTCATTAAACAAACTGTAGGCTTTGTATAGCACCATCCGCACGTTTTGGTATTACTGCTAAAAATTTCTCAGTGCAGACAATATATATATATATATATGTGTGTGTGTGTGTGTGTGTGTGTGTGTGTGTGTGTGTGGTAGAGAAAATATTTCAATGGGTTTTATACTCTTAATAAATATATTATATGTAATATATACATAAGGTATATGTATATGTACATATATATATATATACAGTGTAAGTTAGTAAAAATCAATATAGCAGGTTATAGCAAAAAAATCACGCAGAAACTTAATCATGAGTTATGTGCTCTTGATAATTCATTTCATCAACCAAATAAAAATGAAAGTAATGAAGAAACCAAAGTAATTAAACCTCATTTATAATGTAAGATAAGTTTCGAATGTTGCAGCAGAAAATAATTTTTAATGAACATTTAAGCAGTTTTTAAATTATATATATCTTTCTTATTTTATCAATAGTTTTACATAAAATGAAATGAGAAAATTAAATTGCATTGTGAATATAAATGTATCTTTTATGCAACTAGCCCACTCTGGGCCATCCCTTAGACAGAAGCTCTCTAAACGCAGGCACAACGAGGACCTACCACCATGCACATTGGCAAATTTCCCAGTATACCCCGCAACCATCTGCCACCGCACACACGTAGCATACAGACTAGAATGCTCTGCTTACGGAAAATTCTACGTGGGCAGCACCACGAGACCCCTACACATAAGAATTAAGGAACACACACAAACACAATCATCATCATTCCGCAAACACCTTAACACCCGCAAAAACACTAATATATCTATTAAAGTCGATATTTTAACCCCAGAACGCAATATTGAGAATCTTCGCATAAAAGAATCATTACTAATATCCAAATTACGGCCAGAACTCAACAACAGACTGGAGCTTGGATCTTCATTCATTATATAACTTTACATATGGCTCCCACCAAAGACTTACCATTACAACCATAACCCATTAGAACAGGTACACCACTGCACACCGCTCACAGCCCAACTTACAATCCAGATAGGACCTTATTACAAGCCCCCTCCCATATAAATTATATAAGAAAAAAATAAATAAAAATAAAAGAGATTTAATGCATAAAAACAGCAGTATATATTAAAAACAATAAATAATAATTAAAAAATAGCTAACTGAAGTACATAACCCAATCAAATAATAAAAAAAATGTCCCATCTATTACCACTTATAATTTTATAGAAATGAATAAATTAACAACTCCCAAGGAATGTCATCCCAATGACCCCCTTCCCACCTATCTTCCTACTCCTGGCAACACTAACCTAAACACCCAGCTGCCGACTGGGAGCGTACCACTCCGCACCCCACCTACCGTCCTCTCTCACATCCCACCCCTACTTTTATTCTTCAATAGCTAACCGGACACAGCCTACTAGCGACTTACTGACCTAGATAAACTAAGGCAACCTACAAATCAGCAGAAAAAAAAGCAGACAACAAAATAGAGAACATACAAAATTAAAAAAACGCTCACGCTAAAGCAACAAGATATAAACTAAAAAAAAAACAAATAAATAAATAAAAATAAATAAAAAATATAAAAATGTTAATTACCTAACCAGACCATACATAACCCCCCTCCTCACATTTGCTCCGAGGCCCCAACTTGGTATCCAACTTCCATCTAGCATGCTTTGAATCGATCTGTTACGTTCACCATTTGAAAACGGAAATTTTTTCCGAAATTAATAATGGATATTGTCGCAGACATAACAAGTAAGACATTTTACCTAATACAACTGAATAAATATATGTATATATAAACATATGTGTATGTACTTATTGATTTGTAAATCGCCACTTGTTCTCGTCTACTTTTACCGACAACGACTATATTTCATTCCTCGCATTGTGACAGCCTTCTAAATCTTTGCTACATACGTATCTTTTACTGTTTTTCATTAGTCTTTAACCTGACAGTTGCTCAGTTTAACTTACGAAATAATAGCCTTACTTGACGACACTCAGAATAACACACACACACACAGACACACACACAGACACACAGACACACACACACACACACACACACACACACATATATATATATATATATATATATATATATATATATATAATGGACTCTCCCCGACGTAATCGCAGAACATATAACAAATAAATGACAAAAGTCTATATCCCGAATTTCACGTTGTTGAGTATCTTTCAGTTTTCTTGGCAGCAGCTGTTTTGTAGCCCAAAATAATTCATGTAATTTTTCTGTTAATTTTTTAAGTTATTTCTTACTTAACTTATCAGAAGAAACTCATGAACTTTAAAAGTAAAATAAAGGAATACAAGCAGGATTTCGAAATCCAATAATCGGAAAAGAAGTTAAAATTATTTTTGTTTTTGTTACGTCATCTTCGAATTCCTTTATTTTCTTTTAAAGTTCATGAGATTAGAATAATCTAAGAAGATAGCGAGTTTCAACTTTATTACGTTATCAAATCAATAAGAGTTTCAGAAAAAGGAATAATCGAGAAACCTTCTCCTGCACCCCTTATTGTCTTGATAGTGCAATAAAGTTCCTACGTATCTTTACATATTATCGTCTTAACACGTTCTATTGTTTACTTCTGTTTGGCGAGTTAAGCTTTACTTTCTAGATAGTTTTGGCTTATCACTGAAAATATATTTCATGACTTAAATTTTATGACATATATATATATACATATATATATGTGTGTGTGTGTGTGTGTGTGTGTGTGTATCTATTAATCTTCTCTATACACACACACACGCACGCGCAGATATATATGTATATCTCTCGTCTTGGAGAAGCCTAATGTTTTGACAAGCTTCTGGGCTTGACCTTTTCTCCTGATCTTAAATGGAACACGTGCATCAAATCCGTTGCCAAGGCCGCTGGAAAAATGGTCGGATCCTTCTTGTGATCCAATAGATATCTCACTGTTGATGCAATTCTCTATCTACATAATAGCTAGGTACGTCCAAGGATGGAGTTTCACAAGATGGAGTTTCACAAGAAACACTCGTCTAGCTGAAAACACTATCAATAATTCCCCCTACTCTTTATCTGTGCCTAAACCTAAACGTAGATTCCATGAACAAAGCTTCTTTCTCAGAACCTGCACGTCTGTGGAATTGTCTTCCGTTTGACCTCCTTTCTAGCTGACAACAATATGGTTGTCTTCAAGTCCAACGTAAACAAATTATTGATGAGCCGTTCCACTTAAGTTAACAAATTTACCGAATTACTAACGATTACTATATTGTCCACTTGACTACTGTACACTCTTTACCCTTATCCTCGATGGTCTTTGGGCCTTGATAAGTAGTTATGCCTATGTAAAAAAATCTTCTTGCTTTGTCGTACTAAGGTGACAGTGTACTTAAAATTTAATTTTATATACACTTATTAAAGAAATCAAATGTTTACAGTTAGACAATTTCAATAAAAAGGTCATTATAATAAATGCGATATTGTGGTGGCTGTTAATGCATATATTTTTGCAAGTAAATAAGTGTAATGAAGTATATGCTCTGTTACTCATGAAAAGAAAATTCTGTTGAAATCAAAAGTATCCCAATTTGGAAATGTGGATTCTTTCTTAATTAAAACCGATCTTGTATCTAACTCCCCCTGGTGAGGAAAAAAAAAAAGAAATACGATTTTAGGAAACGTTTATTTGTGTTAATCGAGGCCCAACACTTCTTCAATAATTGATCTTATTTACGTTTCTGATTTTTGAGATGAGGATTGATTATTCATATTATTCGGAATCTTCAGGTTATTGTTTTCATCTTGAGCGTTTTTTAAACAACGTTTCGGTCGATGTAACCTCCGACCTTCATTCAGCTGTATCTTGCCGAACTCAGGAATTCTTGTATCGAACTTAGTAATCTTTATGTCAAACTCAGGAGTCTGCACGGAATTTCGAACGGAATCCTGTATTTGAGAATAGCATGTTCTCGTTCTCTGCTTATTAAGTTGTATTTTGAGTATCACCTGCATTTAATATTGAACTTTCAATATCAAGACGAATATACCAAGTACATTATCCACTAAGCTACGTGTGTTTGCGTTGTGAAAATAACACTCAACATGAGAATAGTAGTCTAATTAATCAAAATAATATAATTGATCTTGTTTGCAAGTGTTTTCAGTGAACTAATGACCTCATCTTTGCTGTTTATTCGACTGATATGCTCCCCGGTCTTCTTCACGTTTATTGTTATTCAACGGTAATGTTTTTTTCCATATCCAATACTGTTGATTATTTTTTACTCTGAAATTACATTCAAAGGCTGTTTTTATGAAAATATTTAAATGCATAATATAATAAATAGCTTATAAAGAAAACATTATGAGGGAAGACGATAACTGTCGATTAGTAATGCGGCCTATAAGACGGACTAAGGGCTATGTTATGATATAATTGGATCTTATGACAGACTGTTGGGATTATTGTGACCAATAGTTACATATAAAAATATGAAGGGACGAGTCAACTCTCCGGAGTTGTGGAGTTGTGATAAGTTATGATTGTGATGAGTTGCATAATTTTATGCAGTGTGGCTTGGTTTAAAATAGCTTGGCGGCGCTTATTCTTATCTAAGCTTAAAAGAACATACAGCACCTGGCATAATCAAGTGGTCAGCCATTTTAGAACTGACTAGGCTCAACGTCGCATACTTTCAATGACCTAACGGGAACTGGTTTGTGAACGTGAATTATTCCGTATAATAAGAACTCCAGTAGTTTCTTCACCAGAACCGCTAAACTCTGGAATTCCATTCCAGGTCCCTGCTTCCCTAACTGTACTGACATGCAGAAGTTCAAGTGTAACGTGAACCGACACCTTGCTGCCCAAATCCCAACATAGTACCCCAGTAGTTGTTGCCCCTGATAGTAGCCCCCTACACCAAAGTGGCAATGTGCCTTGTTTGGGGTGAAAATATTAAAAAAAAATGTGAGAAATATATTAAAGAGGTTTCAGACATAGCTTAAATAATTACGAACTGAGAAAGACAGATTTGCATACTCATGACTATGAAGTGATTAGAAGTGTAAACCACAGAATGGAAGGAGAATTGTGCGAGCAGGTAGATTATTGTTTTTCGATTTATCTCTTCTCTATATTTCTTTTAAACAAATACAGTATGTATTATGAAATATAATAAAATCTGTGAAAACGACGATTTTTATATGTTTTAATCCTTCACAACCGAAGAAGATACTCGCCAATATAGGGGCTCAAAAGTAACGGACTTTCCAACGAATAGAGAATTCATAGGTCCGGTTTTATGTGGTAAAATCAAACTCCTCAAAAGTAGTACTCTGGATAAGGAAGAAATAAAATTACCTCAGTACAGAAGGATTTCTTTATACTGGGGATTGAAATAGATACTATACTATAATTCATATATTAGCCAATTCATAAAATCACGATATGAACTTTAAACGTATTACGCAGCGTTATCAAAATGTAGGAATGTAATATCTATCCTACGTTTATTCTGATTCATATGTCACCAGAATATCATTCTAAGAGCAATCCTACATAAAATATTTCCAATGTCCTAACAAGTTTTATTTTATTTATAAATATGCATGCGTAGAAATTGATTTGAAGTTGGAAATCGGGGAAAAAGTACCAATTACTAAAGACGTTCCCAACCAATTTCGACTGTTTTTGACGGATTATTTCAGATCAAAACCAGGAAGCTGAATCTTTCAATAGGGCTATTAAAATAATTTGATAGAAATAAAATAAAAAAAACCCCAAAAACAAACAAACAAACAAACAAGGTAAACAAAACAGAAGAAAACAAAAAATTAAAGAAGTATATTATAGGAAATGTAAAATATTTAGGAAAAATATCGTATAAATGAACGATTTTTATTGTAAATTAAATTTATTTAATTTTTTAAGTATTTGAACATTATGAATAATTTGAAAACAATTGTGATTCAATATCCGAATTTTATCTCAATATATTTTATTCAATATTTGAATCTAAATATTTGAATGTATGTTTTTTTTCTGGCAGTAAACATATTTAAATTAATGTAGCATATTTTTTACACTTATAAATAATTTTTTGCACGAATATAACTATTTTAATACAAAAAACAGATTTTACCGGGATTTTTATTTTTGACAGCTAACTATAAATACTTAACCAAATATATGTTAAAATGAATTAGAAGGTTATATCATAAAAACAAACAATCGTTCTTATGTAAACTTGTAATTATTAATACAATATTTCGGTATGTTTGATTGACATTGTTATTTTTGTCTAGCATTTTTTAATTAGATCGGCGCTGCCATATTCTGACAATTTACGTCAGCTGCCGATCGAGTCTGAGTCAAGACTACGAACATCTTGTGTTCTAAGTGCAAAATCACCAATATTTCAAATGAAAAACAAGGTTTGGATATTTATTTATTTTTCTATCAAGTTAGGTATGTCAGAAACTTTGAATTCTAGACCAAATTGTTTTTATAGTTTTATATTTGAATCAAACTTCCATCTTAATTACGACATAAGAAAATATTTAATATTATTCTTTTAATGCAAAAGAATTATACTGATCTTAGACCGAATAATTTCCAAAAGAATCACTGTAGTCACATGTTCACATGTTGGCGTAAAACAACGTTTTCTTTTAAAACGTCTTGTTGATGTCTTTAGCATTAACCAACGACAGTGACGTTTGCAGACAAACCCGACTTTGTGACCAAATGTACGTAAAATCGTTCACGACAAAACAGGACACACAAACGGTTCTGATTTGCAACATCTAATAGCAGAGGAAGAAAATTTCAAGAATACCTTTTGATAAGAAAAGATGTATTACATGAGTAGAACACGTCGCGATGTTAGTCCATCTGGAAACGTCTCGTCTTGGAGAGAGACTGGTACTTGTTTTAGACGAATATTCATTCACTCCAACACAAGGAATTGGTTTTATAGTTTTTATTTCACTATCCAAATGTATCGCAGAATGATGGAAAGTTGAACTCTGGCCTGTGTGGTTCTGTTCTACACACGTCAGCGTCCCCCCTCTCCAGTGAAGGGGAGGAGACAACGGTGAAGCCGTCCGTTCTCTTCTAAGTCTAAACCAAATCTCGCCGATTCAGCTAACCTGATCACGTGACTCACACGCAATCCGATCAGCTGACCCTGACTTCCGGTCAACGTGTCTCAATATAATTGACATCTCTCTCTCTCCCTCCCTCTATCCATTATATAACATTCCTTCCCCTATTATTTATCAAAATGTATGGCAAAGGCATACATTTTTTTACTACCCACTTTTACTAAGGGAATCCCAAGTTCACCCCACTGGCAAAGCAACTGCCATACCATTATTCAATAAATTATAATTCAAATAAATAAAATTACATCCACAATTAATACCATGTCGCGCGAATCCTTGCGCCCTCGAAGGTCAACAACTCTCTTTGACCCTATGGCCTCTATCTCGCAGAGATCACGATATCTCTCGTCACGCTATAACGCGTTTCATTAAGCACATGACTTCTACGAGATAAAAGATTTTTCTTATAACATTACGATAGCATTTTCCTATGTCTCCCGTCGAATTATGCACCCGGAGAAAAATCCCACGATAAAAAAACGACAAAAAAATTCTACAACCATTTCGAAATTAGAATAAATATCGACTGAACCTTTGACTCTTCCAAAACATAAGAACTACTTAACCCCTTATTCAACCCAGTAGTGTGTCTTTTTTCTTACACCGCTTAAATCTTATTTCGTTCTCTTTTCCCAATTTTATTATCATTATTACTATATTATTAATTAATAAACAACATTTTCTTACTCTTAAATCATTATTTTGATAAACCCCACAAGACAAAGATTCACTCCTCCTCCATTCTCCGAAAAAATACATGTCCAAGAACAAGAAAACCTGCACAATTCTGATTTGAGAACACATCAATTACATAAAATAATAATAATAAAAAATCCCTAATAAACATTCACAAAGTCCCATCTCAGCAAGAATAAAATTTCAAATAACAAAACACAGATTCGTGCCAACCCAAAATTGTCCACGTCAACAAGGTCGGTTGTATCAACTTTACCACCTCACAGAATATCAAAAATAAAAAATAAAAAATCACAGTCGTTTACAAAAAATACATAGACATTTACAATTAAAATACATAGTCGTTTCCAAAAACAAACAAACAAACAAACAAACAAAAACGAAAACGACTCACTAATAAACTTGCAGGCATTCCTTCACAACAAAAAATTAAACACAAAATAACAATCGATGGAAACTAAAATTGTTCACGTCACCCAATACTGGGGTTTTCTGAAAAAGAAAAAAAAAACTGTTACTTATCCGAGTGATTTTTGTTATGGCCTCTTCTGCCATTTTCTCTTCTGCTACCTACGCCACGTCAGGGGAATTCCATTTGCTCCCCGATGCCGGACGGAAATACACTTCGCTCTGTTATATTGGGATAAAGTTTTTTTCCAGGTCGGTAACCACAACTGCATTTCAAGGCATATAGCTCAGCGAAAAATATCGGAATTTCCACATATGGATTTTTCCATGTTGAACCCATTCAAAATCACGGAATCCCATCACCCAAAGACAACACTTGTGTTTTTTTTCTTTTTATTTCTTCATCTAAAAAAACCATACATTTTAACATTTCATAAAACAGTTTACACGATTTACATACAATGAATAACACTTTTCCACACCAGAAAAAAAAGTCCCTAAAAACGTACAATTAGAGAAAAAAGAAGAAAAATCACATTGGCAGCCTGTTCATTATTTCTTCACAGAAAAGTACACATTATTTTTCTAACAGTACACAGAACTCTGACAGTTTAGAAATTGCAATATTTTAAGAGTGCTTAATTGTTAACATTCTAACTCAAAACAACATTTTTGAATGACGTGTTTCTCTTTTAATTAACAGGCTTATTCTCAACACACTGTAACAAAAGTTCACATTTCTTTTCTATTTCTTTTTTTTCTTTCTTTCTGTTTTATACATTGGCTGTATATTCAAAATCAAAAATGTATTATCTGCATGTCGATCGATATATCTGCTTTTTTCAATGTCCTCTGTTTATTTTTTCTACACTTTAACGTTCTTTTTTCTTTCTTTTTATTTTACACATTGGCTGTATTAATTTTTTTCTTTCTGTGTTTTCAATTTTCATCTTCAAAATCAACAATTCGTTATCTGTATATCGATTGAGATATCTGTGTTTTCCTAATTTAGCATATAAATATATCTATACATAATTTAAATGTGTCTATTTTTCTTCTTTTTTTTTCGTTGTGTCTATATTTTTTTCGCCGTGGTTCATTAAATGGACCCTACGTTGTTTTTTTTCTTTAATTTTCTATCTTTTCATCTTTTATGTCTAGTGTACAATATTGTTTTCTTTTCGTTGTGTCTATATAATATTTTTTATGGTAACCTCCAGGCTCGATTTTTTTTTCAAACTCTTGTATGAGTGCCCTGGTTCACGAACGCCAAATTGAGGGTTCGTTGCGTTGTTATCTCTAATAGGGGGGCCGTTGTGTGATCGTCTAAATGTCTTTCTATTACATATGTCCATATGCTTTTAAGTGCGAACGTGTGTGTGTGACATGTCATGTATTTACAGACATACCTTCTGCGTCGTCGATCTGGAAACGTCTCGCTTTGGAGAGAGACTAGTACTTGTTTTAGACGAATATTCATTCACTCCAACACAATGAATTTGTTTTATAGTTTTTATTTCACTATCCAAATGTATCGCAGAATAATGGAAAGTAAAACTCTGGCCTGTGTGGTTCTGTTCTGCACACGTCAGCGTCCCCCTCCCCAGTGAAGGGGAGGAGACAACAGTGAAGCTGTCCGTTCTCTTCTACGTCTAAACCAAATCTCGCCGATTCAGCTAACCTGATCACGTGACTCACACGCAATCCGATCAGCTGACCCTGACTTCCGGTCAACGTGTCTCAATATAATTGACACATCTCCCCACTCTCTCTCCCTCTATCCATTCTATAACATATATTTCTTCATAAAAATCTTTAAAAGAAAAAAAGTATTGTTTTACCAGACACTACAAAACGAATTAAGATATATGTGCGAAATTGTTTAAAAACATCGGCTCCCATTTTGAATGTTATTCTTACAGCATTTCAGTTGATGTAACACACTTTCTATAAGTCACTCCGTGGGTCCGTGGGTCCGTCGGTCGGTTGGTCTGTCGGTCGACTGTCGGTCGGTCTGTCAGTAACACATTTGTGCTTGGCCTTTTTGGTTAAGATCAAAGGTCTGTTGTTAATAGATGCTGTTCTTAGCTTTTAAAGCTTTTCTTTGACTATTTGCCAAAATCAAATGTAGTATGTGTTCCCGCAGATACTGCAAACAAAGGCCATATGTGGGGGCAACATCACACATAAGACCTTGGTAAATGTAGGGGCAACCCTTCATACCAATTGTCACTATCCAGCTCCCCTACTCCCCGGGGAGTTGGTCCCCATTTCTCCTTCACTCTTCACATTTAAAATCGGCCTTGTGCCTAATTTGCTCGGTGGGGGAGCAAATAAATACCCTTTTCTTGGTTTTTTGGCCAAGATCAAAGTGTAGTATTTGTTCTTACTACATGCTGTACTTATTGTGATATAATGTGGGGGATCACTTTTCTGTATTAATTTAATGTAAAATGATCACCCACTTTACAACCAGTCAGTCTCAAAGCCATTCAAGTCATTCTCCAGATCATTCAAGTTGTTTTTGAAGAATTCCAGTTATTTTTAAGCAGTCAAGTCATTCTTAATGTCATTCAATTCATCCTTAATTTCATTAAAGTCATTCTAAGTCATTTACTTTTTATTTAAGTCATTTCAGCCCATTTTTCGGTCATTTTAGTTTATTTTTAAGAATTTCATGTCAATCCTACATTCGCGCATTCATTCATTACACGAGAGCACGCCACTAATGGCTATCGGCCTTGTTCATTGTTGAACTGGAGAATGGTTTTGTCGAACTTAAGAATATGTAAGGTATTTCAAACGGAACTATTTATCTAACACACGAGGACAACTATTTTTTATTCCAGCAGCTATGACCGATTAGAAATAGAGTAATGGTACGTTTAGTATAATCCACAATAAGGACTAAACCTCTAACCGCTAGAATACTTTTACTTATACAACTTAGTACTTTTATCTGTTGCGCCATAGTCATTTTAAAAGCCTCTGCTTATCCATAGCTGACAGAACGAGAGAAAGTTATTTTTTTTTTATTTTTCATTTTCTTATTAATTTGTTCATGCTGCAGATAGGGCACTCTGCCGAATGGTAGAGATTCACCCACTATTTTATATATTCCAACTCAGAGATCTTCTTAAGATTAAAACCGTCCGTTTACGTACAACTGTTAGAATATTTATTGTACATGGTTTACCGGGTATATTTGACAAGTGATTTTTAAAATTCTATTTAATGAGCCAGTTGTTCCCATACTTTTAAAAAAAAAAATGTCTCGTTCAAAAATCTGTACATGTTTCTGAATTAAAAAAAAATGAGTCTGAAGAGGACCAACAACAAAAATGAGAAAAGCAGTATAGAAAAATCGAAATGATACAAATTATCAATAATGATATAAAAATATTCCAAACATAAAAAAAGTGTTTTGTCATTTCTATGCAATCAAATTCATAAATTGTGTTTGTAGAAAGGAAAAAGTGAAATATCCAAATACATTAAATATTGTAACTTTAGAAAACTGTGCAAAAACAATTTCAATAAGAGAGAAATGCGCGGCTTCTTGTAAAATAGAACCGAAGTTGAAAATCAGTTGTATGGCCATAATTGTCCAATAATAATATCTATCTATCTATCTATTATTATTATTATTATTATTATTATTATTATTATTATTATTATTATTATTATTAGTAGTAGTAGTAGTAGTAGTAGTATTAAAGAAACTGTGTATATACGCGTGTGTTTGTGCGTTCTCTATGGACTCTGAAAAGTCTGGACCGATTTTTATGAAATTTCACATAAATATACTTCATGTTGTATCTGGTAATGTTCTTTGATAAGTGTTTGATCGGAATGTGTTCGATATGTATCGGTAATAAACAATTAAAATAATCCGATAAAGAACAAGTGATTTTGGCTAAACTTAACACCTAATACAACCAAACATCACAAATGCATTTGATAAGTTTTATTACCACACAAACAAGAGTCCAGCATATTAAATCAACAGTAGATTCTTTGATATGACTGGGTCGCGTCCGTAATGAATGTTTCTGACTAAAGCACAACTGAACTATGATACTTGACTTTTGCATTTTAAACTTAAATGCAAGCCGTTACAACCGTACAAACAGAAAGTCCAGACATATAACATAAAGAGTAGGTTCTTTTATATAACAACAGCGCGTTCGAAATGAGTGTTTCTGTTTAGGATACAATTGTAACCATGATATTTGACGTTTGCATTTAAAACTTTAATCCAAGCCGTTATATACAAAAATAATTTCATAAAACCAAGAAAAATTTTTGTAAAGTACAATGTAGACGGCAGTTTATTGTAAACTAAACTTTATATCATAAACTTTAGCAGGCAATCAATCGATTTGATTAAAAAGTGAACCATTTCATCGATTTCGATGACAACAAAAATATGAGAGTGTGAAACATCTGTTAATTATCATTCAACCCTGGGCAACGTCGGGTGATTCTGCTTATAAAATACCTAAAGATAAGTTGAACAATCGTGGTAAACATAGATATTTCTAGTGAATGCTACAATTTAAACAGATGGAGATGATGAAGGGGATCGTTTCCGCCATACTGTTGAAAAATGTCGAAATTACAATCACTATTGGCAATTTGCCCTGGAATGCCAAGCGTAAATTGATCGTAGCTGTAATTGCAAAGAAATAGCTTAGATTGACACAGATTTTAGTAATGACATTGATCATGAAAATGAGCTTTCACGTGTTGCAGGAGAAACTAACAATCATAAAACTATGTCAAGTGCATGCTATACATCTGACAAGCCATGTCTTA